>NC_143399.1:201159127-201310428 GCF_052110815.1 Crocodylus siamensis
AGTCTCTGTTCCAGTTCATCCAGTATTTAGTGCAGCAAGCTCCAGTCTGGTTCAGGTCCTCTAAATGCTACTGAAGTATGAATCATAAACAGTCACTATTGTTCAGCCCCCATCCATTCCAATATTACAAGTCAGGCCAGATAGTGTTAGTGCAATTAAGAAAAAAAAATGCTTTTGGTGGTTTTCAATTTGCTTTCTGCATTTTGAACCTCTAAGATCCATGTTTTTAAGCTTTTTTTCCACGACTCCGATGGTGAGAAATTGCCCTTTATGTTTTGCTTCTGTTACCTGATGGTTTGGATACTTCCTGGAGCTAAGGCTTGAAGAAAAATACCGATGTTGTGAGACTCTTGGCAGAATTTCTAGATTTGGCAACATTCGTAGGAGAGTCAATGTGACATTTTACTTTTCTGGTCTGTGTCAATGACTGCCTGCTATTTTAAGTTTGGACCCGCTGTTCTGGACTTAGGCCCCGTGCTCTGGTTTATGGTTTCTTCAAGCAAAGGACATTAGTCAAACAATAGTGATCCTTAGGTGCAGTTTGCGAGCATCATTTATACTGTCATTTTGTCATTGTTGAGGTCATGGCATCAGCGAGGAAGGTATCATCTCACTCGTGCATTTGTTTAGAAGCATACATCAGGGCAGGCTCTGAGCTGGCAGCTCTAAAGAAATCCAATTCCCTATAATGTGATTTGAATGTGTTTCTCAACATGCAGGCCAAGCTTTGACATTCGAAATAGAAGAAAGGCAGAAAGTGTGTGTAAACGTATTTGAACTAAGATACGATTCCCAAATTCATAGCATGCAGCCAGAGGGAACTATTAGATTAGCTTGTCTGACTTGTATGTTATAGGCCATTAACTTTCACCCAATGTAAAACCCAATAACTTGTCTTTGACCAAAGCTTCATTTGTCTCCGGTTAAATTACAGGGCCCTAGACAAGCATCCTGTCTTGATGTGAGGACAGTGAGAGGTGATGACTAAATGCTGCCCTAAATATTAGTTTATTGTAGTGGTTTAGTGTTTTAATTGTTGTATTCAAAGTCAGGCAAAATTTTAAAAAAATATATATATATCTGGCTTCAGCCAGTCACTGATTTATTTATTTTTTTGGTTATGTCTTTCTCTCTGCCAGATTACAGAACGCCTTAGCGCCTAAAATTCCCATCCTTTTTCAGATGCATAGAAACAGCTGTCAAGTCACTCTGAAGTCATTGATCAAACTCAAGCACTTGAGGCCCTAACAGATTGTTTTAAGGCATTTTTCTCCAGCTGTCAAATAATCTGTATGGCTCTCTTCTTCAGCCTTTCCAGTTCTTGGCCATCGTCTTAAAATGTTGACACCAGACCTCTGCCTAGCAATTGAAAATCCATTGAATTTTAATCGATGTCTATGCAGCCAAAATTACCTTCCTGCTCCAACTTGCTATTCCTGGTTTATGCAGCCAACAGTCGTGTCTGTTGTTTTTCCACAGCAACCCTTTGGGAACTCCTATTCATTTCCTGATCTACTCAGATCCCTTCCTCCCTTCCAGTGTTGCTGCTTGTCATGTTACAGTGCCCTTTTCTGTAGGTCTCCCTATATTATTGGTTCCTAGGTTTAAAATTTTGCATGCCTATTTAAAAATGCACTTTATTTGAATGAGCCAACCAAGTAATTCAAATTACAGAGGGTGATCTGAATTGCTCAGCATTATTAAGCACGCTGCTATACTTTGTCACCTGCAAATTGTTGTCATTGACACATCTTATCCGAAGTGATCTTGCATTTACTTTCATATCTTCATTGAAAACAGGACTGGTACCCAATATAATTCATCACTGACTACAACCTATCAGTTGGCCAGTTACCACTAGGGCTGTGTGAAACGGAAGAATTTCATTTCGATCAGCATTTCGACATAACAGTGTTTTGTTTCTAATTTTGTTTCGAGTTGAAACAGCTGTTCTGTTTCATTGTGTCGAAATGTTTTGCCCTTTCAACCCTGTTTTGATGTTTCACCCATAGGATATAATGGGGAAGGTTGAAACAGGCTATAACTTTGTCATTTCTGGCCAGATTTGGATGGAACTTGCAGAAATGGTATTCCCTTCTGAGGGCATTAATAGTGGTCACAAACTCTTGGAAGATTGTTTCAGACTCATTTCAGGCTCAACATTAGGAAAACCTACTTCACAACTAGGGTGTCCAGACTGTGACCATTACTCCTAGTTTTCCCCAAGGGTGCCCTAGTGAACACTTGTTCATCAAGCCCTAGATGTATGCTTCTGATGTAGCAGTAAGCTGCTATCAAGTCCCCTCTCAGCCTTCTCTTTTTCAGGCTGAAGAGTCCCAGGTCCCTCAGCCTTGCCTCGTATGGCTTGCTGTGCAAGTTTCCAATCAGATGAGTGGCCCTTCTCTGGACTCTGTCAAGCTTTACCACGTCCTTGTTAAGGTACAGAGCCCAGAACTGGACGTGGTACTCCAGCTGCAGTCTCACCAGTACTTGGAAGAGCCGAGTAGAGCAGGAGAATCACTTCTTTGCAATGGTTTTGCTGGAGATGCATCAATTGATGCATGCCAACGTATTGTTGGCCGTGCTGGCTACAGCATCACACTGCCAGCTTATGTAGTCAATTATTACCCCCAGGTCTGTGGTGACAAGTAATGGGGGATCTTTAGTCCTGCTGCCTGATGAGATGCAGCGGTTGCACAAGCACCCATGTCACAAATTTTTTTTGCCTGTGAGCAGCCAGAGGTGCAGGGCCCGAGAACCCAGACTCCCCCTGCACCTATCCCCTTGACAGCTGGCAGGTGTGGCCTCAGCAGGGGCCACCATCCCTACAGCTTTCACCCTGCTGCGCCTTAACACACACAGGGTCCCCCATGTCACGAGTTTTAATTGTCTTCAGCTTGAGGTACAGTTTCCCCAAACCTCTGTACCTATCTCCTTGAAACTTGGTAGGCTTTGTGGCCCCAGCAGGAGCTAGCAGGCCTGCAGTTTTGACCCTGTTGTGGCTTAACACATACATATGACACAAGTTTGGCTCTCAAGAATTTGGGGTACGGTTTTGCCAAACCCCCTGCACCTATCTCCTTGAAACTGGGCACTCTGTATGCCCTCAGAATGGCTACCATTTCTGCAAGTCTCATCCAAATCTGGCCAGAAATGACAAGGTTATAGGCTGTTTCAACCTTCCCCGTTATAGCCTATGGGCGAAACAGCGAAATGTTTCAACTTGCCTCGTTTTGTTTTGAGGCCGTTTCGACCATATCTGTTTCATTTTGGTTTTGCTGTTTCGACCTCAAAACAGGTTGAAACAGTGTCAAAACAAAACTGGTGGCGAAATTTCACACAGCCCTAGTTACCACCTATCTCTTGCTGTTTCATGGTGGTCTCCATTCAGTCAACGTGCCATTCAGTACTGAGTCAAACCTCTTACAAAAGCCCAAGTATGCTACATGTATTCAGCGATGTTTAGTGACCAAACTTATCATCAAAGAGTGAAATCACATGTATTTGACAAGATTTAAGTTCCCATAAGACATTACTGCACTGAATGGCTAATAGTTACCTGGATCATCCTGTCCACCCTTTGGCATATCGGTGCAACATTTAGCACTCCTTCAGGCATCGGGAGTTTCCCTGGTTTTACAAAGCTTATTAAAAATAAATGTCATTGAGCCAGAAATATTGTCAGCTACATTTTTAAGGACTAGTGGTGCAAATTAATACAAGCTGCTGATTTAAAATATTTATCCCTAGCTGGTCTTGTTTAACATCCTTTTTGGGTCCTAATGGATTGGAAAGTGCTTCGCTATCCTCATCCGATAAAAACCTATCATCCCGTTGCTTTCCCAGAACAGGACTTAAATATTTATTGAACACTTCTGTTGTTTTCTGCATGATTATAAACTGTATTCCCATTATTACCATTAATGGTTCTAGATCCTGAGAAAGCATGAAGCCTAAATAGGGTACGTACAGGAAGAACTTGGTTCCTGAGTCTCAGCTTTCTTTGAAAAAGTAATGGACTTGTTCACTTCCCAAGTGTGAACTGAGAAGCCAAAAATGATTCTAACTTAAATGTCAACACCCTTCACTAGTCTGCTCATCCACCGGGGTCCAACAAGAGAAATGCCTCATATAATGAGACTATAAACCATTATTCAATGCCTGGCCTACAGGCCCGATCTGGCCCAGGGAACAGTGTCCTCTGGCCTCCTGGGCTTCTCCCAGGGTTTGGAAACTTGGTGGTGGGGGAGCAGTGGTGGCATTAATTACAGGTCCCCTGTTGCCAGATATCTGGATGCATGGGGAGTCTACAGACTCTGCAGCCAGATCATATCAGCACATGGCTGGAGACAGACTGGTGCTTTAATTGGATCCAGACCGACCCTGCACCACTCATCTGGCCAGCAGAGCCAAGAGGTCGGACATCAGTACTCTAAATTACTGCTCCTTTTGGGGTATGCCTTTGACAGATGCCAGAGATGAAAGGGGACTTGCTTTCCATTTCCTGAGTGTATGCTCAGCTCAGCTTGCAAACGTTTAGGAAGATGTTTATATATAATAGCCCTTCAGAGACCACTTGGATTCCTGCGTTTCTAGTTATAGATTTTCTTTCTGCAGAAAAGTCCAAATGAGGTAGAATAAAACGCTGCAATTTTGTTGCATTCACTTGCATGGCAGACTCAAAAAAATGCGAAATTTCCAAGGGTTAACTTTGTTTTTAAAAACCCCACAAACCACTCCAGGAGTCTTTCTGTGAGCTGCTACCACCACGATTGCTCTGTCAGCACTTCTGTAGTAAAACTCTAATTTCTGGAAGCTTATAATAACTCACAAAACACTTCTGGAGAAAACTGTTTTTGGATCAGGATTGAATTGCTTTTAAACAGATTGGTTTGGGGATTTCCTTCAAAGAAAATGTGGCTGCTGCAAAAGTGTGCTATCTTGTACAGAAATTTGGGGGGAGTGCCTCTATATATTCATTTATGGTTTAGTGTCTTCTACTTGTATCCAGAGCTCCTAAAGTTGTGACCTTTGTTCTGTCTTCTAGACTCAATAGTGATTGAATAATTAGTGATTTGGAGGAGACACCTTCTGAAATGGGTGGCTAATTTGAGGTATGGGTGCCACAAATGTCATGGGCATCTTCTGCGCGTGGCATGTACCGGATTGGTGCGGGAGCAGGGAGCAAAGAGGCAGATTGAGCAGGGGAGGAAGCGGAAAGCAGAGCAGCAGATGAGGCAGAGAGCATAGGGCTGGGAACAGAAGGTAGAGCAGGAGATTGGGCAGTGGATGGAGATTGTTGTGGCACGTGAGGAGGGCGTGGGGCTAATTTATGGCATTCCTGCCCCCCCGTTCGAAGCCGTCCCAATGCTACAGGAAGACGGTAGGTCTTTCTTCCACTTCCATCCTGAATCGGCCCTCCAGAACAATTCCTGTGTGCCTTGTCGGGATAGCAGACTTGTGTAGAAGTTAAAGACCGGTGTAAATTTTACCAGGAGAGCGAAGTCTATGACAGCTAAGCTGTCACAAGGTAAAAATACTATCGGGGACTAGACGCTGGCAGAAAAACGGTGAAGAATAGGACTTTAGATGGTCATTTTTCAGCAAAGCCAGAGGTCATTGGTGAGAGATACAAAGTTTGCTGCTGGGATTTGGGTTTAAAAAGATCTGGAAAAGGGAGTGAGCAGTGAGGCAGCAATATTTGCAGGAAAAAAGTTTGTAAAAAAAAAAAAAAAAAAAAAAATACAATGACTTCAGAAGGTGTTAATGAGACTAGGGGAATGTGCCGCACAAGCACAGCTGAAATCCAGTGTTGGAAAGTGCTAAGTTACTGCACTTGGCAGGGAACCATTTCAATTCTTGACGCATTCGACTGAGCTCTCAACAGACCATGACCCCCACCCCTCCAAAAAAACCCAAACCAAAAAATAAGAGCTTGCAAGATACTGTGGACAGTTCAGCCAAGCCCTGCTCTGTGTAAAGCTGGACTCCAAAATGCAAACATGCCAAGGGGCACGGGAGTGGGATGGAAAATAAAGGCGAGTGTTTAATTCAATCTGATGACCCATCACCAGTGCCTTGTGCTCCGCACCTCTCCCCCTCCACCCCACCACATTACTGGGTTCAATTGTGTCCACCCCATCTCAAAAAGGATGGAGCAGAAATTGGAGGGGTTTAGAGGGGGGTGGGGAAAATAGTTAATAGCATGCAGAGATTTAATGGAGTCATGGAAAAATTACAGTTGTCAGGACTCTCAAGAGGCTATCTAATCCAGCCCCCTATGCAAGGCAGGATCAGCTCTAAGCCATCTCAAATCATTTTTCTTGATGCGAAAAACCATCTATTTATTCACCTTTCTGCAAAGCCCATGTGCTTGGGGAAGACCTGAGTTTTGAGGGTCCAGGGGTGAGTCTGTGAATACCCTTGAATGGAGGGACTGGCGTCTCAGAGGAGCAAGAGATGGGGAAGTTCTTGTTTTGTAGTGCGAGGTTTTTTGCATTGGCGACTGCTGTTTTTTATCTTCGTTGAGTGTCTTTATTCAATTATCTGTCAAGCAGGCCCAGCGTTGGAGATGCAAATTGAGTTTATATTTAGATTTTGAAGTAGGAATAAATAAAATAAATATCAAAACCAATTATGGTTATTAGGAGGCTGGAAATAAGCAGTGAGAGAGATCTGTTTTGACAGCTTAGCCTTTGCTTTTCAAAAACAAGGCTGCTTGCAGTATATCTTCGTGATGCTTTTTCCTGTTTGATTTTAAATGAGAGAGAGAGAGAGTGTGTGTGTGTGTGCGTGTGTGCGCTTGCACACATGCATGTGTGTGCATATGTATGTTGGGGGGGGAGATGGCTCATCAGCTGGCCACTTCATTGGCTGTAGGGAGTGTGCACGTGCATGCATGTATGTGTGCACGTGCATGTATTGGGGGGATGGCTCATCAGCAGACCATTTCATTGGCTGTAATGTGTGTGTGTGTGTTGGGGGAGGGGGGATGGCTCATCAGCCATTTCATTGGCTGTAGTGTGCACCTGTTATACACAGCCCCAGGATGTCCTGGAAGACCATTTGGTGACTAAGACCCTTGACTAGAAGTGAGAACCAGGACAACAAGCCACATCTCCTGGTCCAGACTTCCTGAGGGACCTTTGGCCCATAGCTCAGCTCTCTGTCCCTCCATACCTTTTCTATCTGAAAAAGATCTAGAAGCATTCGCGATCCTCCACCCACCACTCCAGTAAGCCCCTGAAATTATTCAGCACCTAAACTTTGAACTGCTAAGTTCCCTACATGCTTAAACTTTGGTTCCTGCCCATAAACACCGCAGCACCTCGCTCCCACTGCGACGCAGACACAAAGCAGAGCAGCGTCCAAACGTCTCAGAAGTCCCCAGAGAGGCTGTATCTGGCAGGCGCGCTTGGACTGGACCTCATCCACACCGGCAGCTTGCAGTTTGATACACAACTTCTGCTTTAACATCAGTGGAGGATGTGGCACCATCACTCAGTGTTTATCTAATGGCCTAGTGAGAGCCTGGCATATAGCCCTGCTTTGTGGTTCAAACCCACATTTCCTACTTCCCAGAGAAATGCTGCAGCTCTCAACCTGCAAAATAGGTAGGGAGGGGGGAGTCAGGACTGGAATTTGGGGTTTTTCCTGTATGCAACAGTGACCTATATTGAAATTACTTGACCCACTTTGATGAAAAATCTAGCCTGCCAAAGCATCCAACTACATCGAACATGGCTTGTTGAAATACAGATGATCTTAAATAATGTCAGAGAATCCCAGTAGCTCCTCGAATATTGTTTGGGCACACAGGGATGAGGTTTCACCCACTGACCGAAGTGCTGATGTCAGTATGAAATTTATCTAGGCACTATGGTGTTATGCTAAAAAGCCCAAGAGAAAAGTCTATGTGCAGTGGGAAATTTCCGTGCGGGATTTATTCCTAATTTAAGCTGAAGTTCATCTGATAGATAAGCATGGAAGTGGGAGGTGGTAGGAGGCAGGCCAGGAATAACAAGGGTTGATTTTTTTTTTTTATCAGCGTAACCTCTCCTCCCCCAGCCTTCGCTTCACTTCGCTAAAGACAAGTGCTCTTGACAGCTAGTGGGAGACAGCTGTTTCCTGTGGTCTTCACGGGTATTCCTGTTGCTCTGAGTGCTGCTGTTTCTTTGCTGAGTGATTGCATTTAAATACTTGCAGGGCTGGCTCTGAGTCCAGGAGTCTGTCTTCTAGTTTGCTTTCTGTCCCTGAATGAGGCCTTTACAATAATGCAGCATCACTGTCACCAGCTGGAGCTAGTCCTTGGTGCTTCATCTTACAGGGCATGTGCCTGGGATCATTGCCTGCTGTTGGTTTGATGGGAGCAAGCCTCAAGTGCTGGGGGAAGCCTGGAAGGGCGCCAGGCAAGATTTGTTTCTGAACCACAGAGCAGACAGGTGTTGCAAATGCACAGACGAGAAATAGAAGTGCAGCCCCACTTGCTTAGCAACTTCGAAGGACATTAAATGCCTGTCTCTCATCATCTCAGTTCTCCCCTCCTGGGCTCTGCATGTTCATTTCTAGCCAGGTTTTTTAATGTTCAGGTATGGTGTCAATGGAAAAGTTCCCAGGTCATCTGGCACAGACGTGGCCCTTTGCATTTGTTCTCCTTCTCCCTCCCTTTCTAAGATGCCTCTGCATGATTTCTACTCCCTGAACTGGGCCAGTTTTCAGTAGCAGAGATCTGAGGGAATGTGGTCCTCTTCCTGAAAACTTGCCCAGAGGAGACTCGCCTTCAGCTGAGCAAGCAAGGGGTGGGCCTGTGGGTCAGGAGCAAGCAGCTCCCAACAGCATGGGGCAATGCTAATATGCTGCTGTGCAGTAGTATTAGGCTGCTGTGCAGTAGCATCACGAAAAAGGTGTTCAATAGCGCTACTGCGCAGAAACTCTGGTTATTGTGCATTTATTTAATCCTTGATTATATAAGTACTAAATTGAGTGCACAGTAGCCATGCGCATTAATGAATGTGTAGATGCACCCACTGTGCATGAGTCACTGGAGGGGTTGCCATGTGCCACAGAGGTGGCTCTGTGAGTGACCTGTACATTTCTACTAGCTTTTCTTTTGCAAACACGATGGAGAAAACTTGGCATTTTAGCCCATCCGTCATCTTCATATAAAAATACTTTCCAAGTCCGGCAGGGGGTGTGGAGGGGGAGGGTATTCAACTGAAATTTCTTGACCTCTCCAAACGTGCTAAAACTAAGAGTCTGTGGTCCGGGGATATTTTTTTTTCCCTTCTTTTCTCTCTCTCTCTCTCTCTCTCTCTCTCTCTCTCTGTCTCTGTCTGCTCAGCACTGCTTGGCTTGTGGTATTTCATGCAGAGAGGAAGTGGTATTTCATGCTCCTCTGCAGATTTCCATGCTCTGCAATGGTTCCCGCAGAGCTGTCATGATGGCTGTGTCTATGCTGCTACTTAGTCCGTCTTGTAGCCAGTCCCCAGCCCATTCCTATGGAGCCACCTGTACTGAAGATGCCAATGTTTAAACACCAGCAACAGTCCACTTGACCATTGCTGACTCTTGTGGCCCCAAGATCAAGACTGCCTCCTAGCCCTTTCCTTCTTGCAGTGTGTTTTGGAAATCAGTGCCAACAGCAATCCCTCAGCTTCCTGTTTCTGACTTACAGCCCTTTTACACTCCGCTCCCTGTCTCCACTTCCCATCACTGAAGCTAAGCACAAAGGAGAGACAAGTAATGGGCAGACCGAGTCCTAGAAGGACTCCACTCATGGAACCAGAAACGGCAATGTGTAGCGATCATGCGTAACAAGGAATGAGGGCTCCTGTTTCTCTTCAGAAGAGAGAACCAGTGGTGCTAGACCTGCAGTTGGGTACAAGCAGGGAAGAAAAGACCAGCAGCTAGACAGTAAGAGGCTTTGTGCCAGAGAGTGGCTGTCCTGGAGCGAGCTGCATTGCAATAGGCAGTGGGCAGCAGAGCTCCATGCAGCCAGGTAAGCGCCTGCTGCTGCACAAGCTGCAGCAGAGAAGAGCAGGCTGGGCAAGAGGAGGGTATGTGGCCACGAATGAGTGGAGCCTGGGAGATGAAAGCCCAGCTCTGGAGCTGCAGTGGGCAGTCCGGCTCTGACCGCTGTAAGGGAAGGGGCTCTGGACAAAACTGGCTGCTGAAAGGGGAGGAAGTTACCCAGATGGCTGAAAAAGGCTCTCTATTGGCAGCAATAGAGAGACCCAAGGTGGAGTTTGATATTTGAGTTTAGAGATGCTTGATCAGTGTTTTGGTTACTTCTGCCTGGAGGACTCAGCTGTGGGTAAGGGGCTGGTGTGGAGCCCATGCAGCAGGGTGCTAGGGGCACTGTGTGTGTTTTGGACCTGCACTGGGCAGGGCCATGAAGGCCTCGACAGTGGAGCTGGGGTCCCAGAGTGTGCAAAAGGTGAGGGTCTCTGCCAGAAGAAAAAAATGGGAAGGCTGAAGCCCAAAGAAGGTTTTAAGACCTAAGGGGCTGGGTTTATCAGTTGGGCCAGAGGACCCTGAGAAATTATTATTGACAGCGTGAGGCATGGCCACAAATGAAGCCCTAAAGCATGGATTGGGCTAGCAGGGAGAAACAAGCAGGTGCCAATGGGTGGGGTAGTGGATTTTGGGGGTCCATTGCCACAAGCCAGACCATGGGAACCTGGCAAAGCAGAAGAAGCTGGGGCCAGTGCAGATCCAGTAGACACTCAGAGACTTTGGGAAACAGCCTTCTAATTACAGGCATACCTCGTTTTATTGCGCTTCGCTTTATTGCGCTTCGCAGATATTGGGGGTTTTTTTACAAATTGAAGGTTTGTGGCAACCCTGCGTTGAGCAAGTCTGTCGGCACCGTTTTTCCATCGGCGCCATTTTTCCAACAGCATTTGCTCACTTCGTGTCTCTGTGTCACATTTTGGTAATTCTTGCAATATTTTAAACTTTTTCATTATTATTATATTTGTTATGGTGATCTTTTGAAAGAAGTTCTACTGTGGGTAAAATGCTATCAAACAGCATTGCATGCTACAGAGGAAAGAGTCAATCGATGCGGCAAACTTCATTGTTGTCTTATTTTAAGAAATTGCCACAGCCACCCCAACCTTCAGCAGCCACCACCCTGATCAGTCAGCAGCTATCAACATCGAGGCAAGACCCTGCACCAGCAAAAAGATTACAACTCGCTGAGGGCTCAGATGATGGTTAGCATTTTTTAGCAATAAAGTATTTTTTAATTAAGGTATGTACATTGTTTTTTTTAGACATAATGCTATTGCGCTCTTAATAGACTATAGTATAGTGTAAACATAACTTTTATATGCACTGGGAAACCAAAAAATTCGTGTGACTCACTTTATTGCGATATTCGCTTTATTGTGGTGGTCTGGAACCGAACCCGCAATATCTCCGAGGTATGCCTGTATAAAGTACAGTTCCTTACTCTGAAGAGCTGGAGACGGGGGAAAGATTATTTGGCTGCCAGGGGCCCCCGTGGCTGCTCTCAGGGCTGATCCTGTTACAACGTGAAATAGGGTATACAGCAGGGAGTCACAGCTCGTATAGCTTGGACTGGTGGAGGATGATCCTCAGGCCAGATCCTTCCTATCAGTGTCAACATAAGTGAGGGTGCCAAGGATGGAAAAATGTTTTCCAGTTGGATTCTGGCAGCAAGACAGCGTTCCTGTAGCTTGGCTGTCTCCATGCCCATTGGCCGGATGCTCTCCCATGCTTGATTTTGATTCATAACCCATGTATCTGTGCACCCAGCTCCATAAATACGGGTATCGATAATGATCCTAGGGGAGAAGAGGTCATCTGCTAAGAGCACCTTGAACCACTGCTACTCCATCTGTGACTGGCTGATGCAGAGGTGCTTGCAGATGCTGCCGTCAGCCCTCCTTTGTTGGGAAAGGGGGCGAAGCCCAGTGATGAAGGGAAACCCTAATGAATCGTGCAGGGCTTGACTGACCCTGAACTTGTGCTAGAGCAAAGTAAGAGGTCTTTGCCTTGCTTATAGTCAGCGCGGAAAGTGGGCCCAGTGGAAGATGTGGCAAAGGTGAATTTATAAAACACCTGATTTTCCAGCCTCTGAATCTGAGATCCTGCAAGGACTAAAACAGTGATTGGCAGGAATCGGAGAAGCCTGAGTTAACTCGAACCTGCAGCAGATTCCTGAAGGCTTTGTAAAGGCTGGGAGGTAGCCAAGAACTTTTATGCTAATGCCTGAGGACCTCTGTTGACTCATTTATCCCAGCTTTACATTACTGTGATGAAGAATTCCCCTGATGGCCATAAAGGAGGGAGGGCTGCACTTCTTATGCAGATTTTTACTATGCAGTTTCCTGTGATCTGTGAATTCAGGTTGACATCAGCAAATAGTTTCAGACAAGACCACAAAGAGAAAACGTGTAGAAAAGGCAAAGCTCCATTTCTGCAGCTAGGGTTTCAATTTGAGTAGGCTTGGTTGACAAGGGGATATAGGTGCCTTTAGCAGATGTGGCAAGGAGGAAGGGGAGGTCACGTGCCCCTGATCCCGCCCCTGATCCCCTAAATCCTAGTGGTTAGGACACTCCCCTGGGATGTGGGAAATGAGGGTTCAAACGGCCTTTGTGCCTGATTCAAAGTTGGCAGGCATGGTTTTTTGAGTACATATGATATCTTTTATTCGCAGACTCCCTATGCCTGAAGAAGGGTGACTTGCTAAGAACTTTTTCCAGCTACTCAGTTGGTCTAATAAAAGATGTCACATCTATTCAAAAAGCCTGCCTGCCTATGTCCTTAGACCAACACGGCTACAACCAACAACCCGGCAACATGGATGATTCGGAATAGGGAATTTAAAGAGGGGTTTCAAGCCACCCAGGAGGTTGCCCTTAATTACTAGGTTGTGGGAACTGTTAATGGGAAGGGAGCTCCTGGACCCCCATTGGATATACTGGATATGGCCCAGTCCTCTTTGATCATAGGCAACCACTTTGTATCATTGCTTTCATAAACTTTCTTAAATATAGTTAAATATTGCCTTCACCCATCCTGTTGCAAGGTGGTTCCAGAACCTCATTGCTCTAGTGGTATAGACCCTCCTGCCAGGTTTAAATTCATTTTCAGCTAGATTATACCCATTTATCCTTGCAGCAGTGCTGTGTCTTGGCTGAAACTCTTTGCTCCCTGGTGTCTGCTGCCCTAATGCATTTATAAACAGACATCACATTTCTACACTGTTATGTTGCTAGATGAAATGAGACGTGCTCTTTTTGTCAGCTCTCTTAAGACAGGTTTTCTGTTCCCCTGAGCATCCTAGTAGCACTTTTCTACACTTGTTCCAGTGTCCCTTGAATGAAGGTGTCCAGCATTGTTCAGAGTTTCCAGCTGAGTTCTCACCAATGTCTTGTACAACAGTATTATAACTGCCCTATCTCTGTTGGCAGTCACTTGTCCGATACATCCTCAAAAACCATTTGCCTTTTCTATGCCTTCATCATGTTGGCAACTTGTTGTCGCCCTGCAGCTGGCTAGTCCGCCTGCGTCTTGATCCTCTTCTGGCATTTCCAACAGACGAGCTCCCAGAAATTATTGTTAATCCCTGAGCACCTGACCTTGCATTAGTTCTAATGAATTTCATTCCATTTCTGTTAACGCCAATCCCAAGGTCAGCCAGACCCGAGGTCAGCCTTTCGCCACATAGATAGTGCCTCCCAAAATTGTGTTGCCAGTAAATGTCAAAGTAGCTCACTCCTACTTCTTGCACCAAGGTCAGTAATAAAGACATTAAAATGACCAATCCCAAAATGGATCCTTGAAAAACTCAGCTAATCATCTCCCTCTAGATGCTACTTTCCTTTTCAACAATCCCTGTTGTCATCCTCATTTAGCTAGGTCCTTATTCAGTGCACCATTCTGGTGCTAAACCCCATCTTCTCCAATTATACTGATGATTTCTCATGTGAAACTCTATCAAATGTCTTCCTGAAGACGAGGCAGATTAGACCTATTCCATTTCTTCTGTCCAGAACAGATGTTCCCAAATTTTTCCTTATTGCATACCCCCTTCCAGATTTACCAGCTGCCTGTGTACCCCTACCCACATATGGTTTATATTTTAACCTCTTCAATGCAAATTATTATTATTATAATGAAAATTAAATCTGCCATTACACAATTCCTCCCATGTACCTGCCAGAGATGTCTTTTATATCCCCCAGGGGCACACGTGCCACAGTTTGGGAGCTCCTAGTCTAGAAAATCAGTTGTTTTTTTTTTTACCAGAGGAAGCTATTACATTAATACACCCTTGGTAAAACCATGTGGCATTTTGTTCTGTTTTCCTCCCCAAATAATTAATTAATATTTAATTATTTTAATGTAATTATTTGATGATTATTTTATTTGGTTATTTAGTTAAATATTTTAAATTTTAAAATTAAATTATTTAATTATTATTTTATTCAAACTTAGGCCTAAAGCCTTGAGTATTACTGCAGTTAGACCAATGGATCAGCACTTGCCTGAATGACTCCCCCCCCCCACCCCCGCCCTTAAATATAAGTACTATAATATAATCACTACTCTTCGGTCATTATAGAACCATTTCTGAATTCATACATTACGTTTAAAAAAAACTTTCCTACTGGCCCTATGATTTCATCTGTCACTTCTTTCAGGATTTTGGGATGGAGACTTGATTACATTGAACCCTTTTGTGCTTTGCTTCAGATGTCGTTGTTCCCATGCCTTCATTCCTGTTATCTATCTTCTCTTTGCCTCCATGGTCAACATTTTTATCCTTACTGCCCCCTGAAGGCAACATGTGTGTATTGGATCCTACCTAGATTATTTTTAGGCGAGACTACACATTCACCTCTTTTTTTTTTTTCTGTCTTTGTACTCTCTTATTATTTGTCTTAATTTCCTTTGCAAGGTCTAACTCAGACTAAGTCTTGGTAATTCTCACTGTATCCCTGTATTTCCTGACCTCTAAGATATGGCTTTCTTTACTGTTTGATACTTTCTCTTTTTTGGCTCATTGCTTACTTCTGTTGTCCTTGAGCTGATTGTTTCATCCAGTTAGATTTGCAGCTCTTGACTAGTTTCCCCCTGCCCTCCCCGCCCCATTTGAGATATAGTTTCCAGATTGTTGTTTTGCATTTTAGACTTAAAGAAACTTCCAGCTTCCTCCATATTCAAGTCCCTGAACTATTTAGTATTGTTGACTTCATTAAATTGTTCCCTTAATTTCTCAGTATGTCTCTTACAATTAAGTTCCTAAGCTACAAACTAATTTATGATTATCCTTCTGTTTAATTTAAGTTGACTTAAACTCGTTAGCATTTCGTCCAAAGTTATAATCTATTACCAGTTCTTCTAGTGCTGTCCTTTTTTCTTAGTAAAAAGCAAAGTCTAAAACAACACCAGCTCTTTTTTGGTTCAGGAAAGCTTGGGTGCAAGAACTTGCATAATTGCCACCTCCTCTCCTTGTTGACTTAGCAAGAAACAGAAACAGCTTCTATCACGTCCTCTCTTTCTTCCTGCTTTTCATCTATGTTCCTAAGAGAACCTCTTTCTTCTCCACTAGCTGGTCTCTGTATCTGCACTATCCTCATGTCTACATGATTCCAGGTGTTACCCCTTTGTCTGAATGTCTGTCTTGTCTTCAGGATCTTTCTGTCAATCTTGAGTCGTCCATGACACCTCCTCTTTCGTATCCCTTGTCATACCCTGAAATCTCAGATGATCTTTTCTCTGAGCACTGGCCGCTGACATTTCATGTAACAGGAGCTTGCAGCACATTGCCACTCAAGGAGTGTAGCATACATTTGGCAGCTTCTACATCCAGTCATCTTCATTGTCTACTCGACCCTTTCAGTTACCTTTTTAAAACCCTCAGTAACCAACTGTCTTCTCTTCTATGTCTCTCCTTTTTTAAATAAAGCAAAGACAAGCTTCCCCCTTACAGGCTCCTTTGTTCTCTTCTCTCTCGCCACTATTTTCTCAAATGCTTAAGTCCTGTGTGTAGGTCAGTTCTTTCCCCCCATGCAGACTCAGTGGTTCAATGCCCAATAACAGCAGTGATAGGTGGGAAACATCCCTCACATGCTCAGCTGCAGAGTTTCAATCCTACTTATAACCAGGGATCCTTGTTTTCTTTGACTAAAAAAAATGCCCAATTTTCAGATTTAAAAAACATTGCCCAAAATACACATTTTTTCTGTGATTTTTAAAATGAAACAATGCTGTATATATATGTATACATTAGCAGTTTCATTTTTATCATAGAAAAATGTAGATTTGAAGTTACTTTTTTAAATCTAAAAATTGGGGATTTTTTTTTTTTTAAACAGAGAAAGCCAGGATCCCTGCTCATGACACAGCCCCATACAAGATGGCTGTAGCTGCAAAGTCCAAAAAAAATCCCCCACCAAATAACAGCCAAAGGTTCGAGACAAACCTACATGTTATTTGTTTTAAAAGTTGTGAGGAGGAGTAATAATACATAATTGACTCTCTTCATGAAGCACCAGCTCAGCTGGATGCAGCTGAGTAGGGAAAGCAGCTGTAGGCAGATTAAGTTGTTTAGGTGAATGCAAGAGTAGCTCCTGTTAAGTAGCAGCCAAAGCAAGATGGCAATGTTTGTGGCATGCAGAAAATGAAAGGGTTTGAAATCAGTGGTGACATTTCTCATTAACTTCCACAATTCCAGAGTTTCATCTGATATGCTAAATTAGGTGTGACTAGAAGAAATCTCCAATACAGCTAGTGGTTGTCTTGATACTAAAGAAAGATAGATGGTGCTGTTTCTAGCATATGATGCTTCACTATGGTCTGAGGTTTGATTGACACTTCCCTCTTCACATCCAACAAAAATTGCTAGACTTAAGATGTGGCACTCACCTTTGGATGATTGCATGCTGAGACCTAGAGCCCTCCCAGGTCATTACAAAGATGACAGTAGTCACAGCTGTCTGCTTTCATTTTAGACAAATTAGGTGTGGATTTCATAGTCCTAGCAAAAGCCTGTGTGGTCTTTGTGGAGGGGAATCTTTATGTAACCTTTGTTTCATTAGTGTGTTTGCAGCATGATATGAATCCATCTGAGGTTTTTTGCACTACTGTGTAACACATTTGGTGCCGAGGTGACAAAGCCACCTTCCCATGCCACCTTATGGGCCTCACTTTGTTACCCCCTTTGGCCTCTCACCCTGTTATTTCGCCTGCCACACCTTGATGTTTTAAGTTGACAGAGAGGCTACCCCAGAGGGTAAAGCAGGTTTGGATGATAGGCCCTTGCCTGGTCCTCACTTTACTTTGCTGGGGGTCCACTGTCCCAGGCAAGTTCTGCCCCATGGGCTCTGGGCAAGTGGGGCACCAGCACTGGGTGCCAACTTCAGGGCAGAGGGGGGAAATGGCACAAAAACGGCAGCTGCCACCACTGCTGGCCCAGCTGCCACTACCACCCAGGGCACGAAGCTTCCTAGTTGCATCTCTGGTTCTTGGTCTAGTAAAATTTAGGGAGATCCGAGGCTATGGCGTGTCCCCCCCCCAGTCAAGAATTTCCCTGAAAACCATCATATACCCTGTCTAATACAAGGTTCCCTTTGATGACAACTAGAAGAGTGGTTTATTTTTCTGGGCGTCAAAATGTTTCTAAACGTCATTTGCCGTGGCTGTCATAGCATAATTGCCTAACAGGCAGTCTAAAAACCATTTTTCCCCCTGCAATCCCTTACTCATAGATTTCATAGATATTAAGGCTGGAAGGGACCACGGAAGATCATCAAGTCCAGCCCCATGCCCGAAGGGCAGGAAGTCAGCTGGGGTCATAGGATTCTAGCAAGATAAACATCCAATTTGCTCTTGAAGGTGTTCAATGTAGGTGCTTGAACCACCTCCGATGGCCGGCTGTTCCAGGCCTGGGGGCTCGGACAGTAAAGAAATTCTTCCTTATGTCCAGCCTGAAATGGTCTCGCAGTAGCTTATGACCATTTGACCTCGCCATCCCTTGGGGCAGTCTGGTGAACAAACATTCCCCCAGATCCTGGTGATCACCCCTGATAAACTTATAGGTGACCACCAAATCACCCCTGAGCCTGCGCTTTTCCAGGCTAAAGAGCCCCATGGCTCTCAGCCTGTTGTTGTAAGGTCTGTTTTCCTGACCTCTGATCATGTGCGTGGCTCTTCTCTGGACTCTCTCAAGCTTCTCCACATCCTTTTTGAATTGTGGAGCCCAAAACTGGATGAGTACTCTAGCTGCAGCCTCACCAAGGCTGAGTACAAGGGGAGAATGTCATCCCAGGATTTGCTTGAGAAGGATCTATGGATGCAAGCCAGCGTTTTGGTTGCTTTACTAGCTGTAGCATCACATTGAAGGCTTGTGTTCATCTTGTGGTTAATGATGACCCCCAAGTCTCTTTCTTCTGTAATGCTAGCCAGCTACTCAATACATACCCAATTGACCCAATTGAAGTAGAACCTCATAGTCCTACTTCCTCAAAAATACCACTGTCTGCGCTTGGAATGGTCCGACAATGTCACAGTGCCAAGTAGACTACTTTTAATTATAGACTACTGGGGGACTTTCCAAGGGCTATTAAATCACCAACCACTTTGGAAAAACAAACCTGTGGAGTGTTACAGAAGGCATACCTTAGCTTGGACACCTTTGCTGTCTTATAAAGACAGAAAAGAAGAGTATTTATGAATTATGAAGTTACCTGGAATCTTGATGATTACGCCCATTTTGTTTAGTTAGAAAGTGAGGAACATTTGTTTTGTCCTGACTCTGGGAATATGAATATACTTTATCGCTTGCCAACTTCTTTGTAGATCTTGGCCTGTCTCGTGGAGGTGATCAATCTTTTACAAATGCCTGTTTCAAATTAGCATCGGTGATGAAGTGTTTCAGACACACGCCTCTGAATTTTGAGATGATGCTTTTAATGGCAGATAGCTCTGGCTGCAGGTATAGTTGCAACTTCAGGCAACTTTTTGCAAGTTTAAATGGGAAATGTACATTAAGTTCTTTGGCTTTTCTCCTGAGGATGTTTTAGCATGACACGTTAGTGGTCTCTCTAGCCAGCAGTGTTTGAAGCACTGGTCTGAATGATGCTGCTGAGCAGCCATGCAGTTATTGGAGCACAGGATTGGGAGAACTGAGTCCTGGACTCATCTGTGCTTCTGACTTTTTGGAGAGCCCTGGCCACGGAGAAATCCCATTGAAGGTAGCGGGTCTGTTTGTTCTGGATTGCTGACACGAGCAAGCCGTCTTCCAGAGTCCCACGGCGAAGCAGAAAAAACAACTCAGATCCACATTCATTGGTGAAAACTCAGAAAGATTTATTGTCATTGAACAGCATTTTAGCTGGTCTGATTAACTGGCAGTTCAACTTAGTGAAGCTTGTCCATGACGGGTAGACACATCATACGTTTTTCACATTCTCCTAGATCTCTGAGGGACAGATCTCCCAACCCCTGTATTTGTACTTGTGTGCCCCCCATCGCATGCCAGTTCTTCTCGCTCTCTCTCTTTTGAGACGTTTATCTCTACTAGTTCCATTGTCAAATTTGCTCACCTGCACTTTGTTTCTTGTTCTCTGCGTCCATTAGTGAGTTCTTGCCCTTTACATTGGTCCTCAAGTTTTTCAGCTGCTGTTTTCATACTTCCTTCAGCGTCTCTTTGCTCATTAGTGTGTTTTTTATTATTATTTTTCTTTCTTATCGTGTCATCCAGCAGTCATGAGGCCCTCTTTCTCCCATACTGCATTTCAGCACTGTAGTGTAGCATAACTACAGCCTACCACAGCCAGAACTCCTACATCAAGAAATGTTTCGAGCATAATTGGGGGGAAAAAATGTCTGGATGAAAATTTAATGTAATGACTTGTATTGTGAATATTATTATTATTATTATTATTATTATTATTATTATTAACAAAAATAATAAATTGCAATAATAATAATAATCCCCCATGCTCCACTACCAGATCACGCACAATAGCACAGCATATGTCCAGCTTGCAGTAAGTAATAGTAGTAATAATAATATGATGATGATGATATTAGATTTTGAAAAGTCATAAGATGGAGTGGTTAGAGCATTAAACTGGGCATCAGGATTCCCAGGTGTGTGCCTAGATCTCGCTGGGTGCCATAGGCCAAGTCACTTAGGGGTATGGCACAGCCATAATGGTCTTAGGCAACTGCTTGCAGAGTACTGCACTTACCTGATGTGAGCAAATGTAGTAGCAGAATGCAGCCTCTTTCTTTTACATTTTTGCTACCATATAGTGTTGTTGTAGAGTCAAGTTTCTTTACTGACTTAAAAGAGGATGTGTGCATGGCATTGAACGAGTCCAGAACCTGCCCCTCTGAGTCCTACCTTACCTCTGTGCTACTGGTATGTAATACCCCCATCTCCAGGCCACTGAGAGGTGGTACAGTGGGTATCTTTCTTAAGTGCCTTGAAATCCTTAGATAGGAAGTGCCTCAGAAGGACCAAATGTCATGATGACTCCAGCCATGCCTATTTTTGGTCAGGATCCCCAACATTTTACAGCGGTTTTGTAGCAGGAAACAGGAGTATTAGTCTCACTCCTCTGCAAAGGTGTACATCTTGCAGAAGTAACTTTCCCAGGAAGACTACTCAAACCTCCTTTCTGCCTTGCTTTTGCCCCAAATGAATTGGGATCATTTGGAAATCAATGCAAGTCAAACTGAGCTTTTCTGCATATTTATGAATGAGAAAGTGGGAAATTTAGATAATGATCAGAGGCATCATGATCAGTTGTTGAAAGGGATGGTTTTATCTACAACAGCAGGGACCAGATTAGCTGGTCCAAAAGCACCCTTCCTGTCTTAACTGCTGTGCTGTCCACAGGAGCATAAGTAAAATTCTTGAAACCCAGGGTCCAATCCTCATCTGGTTTAGGTCCATTGTACAGTAGTTGAGAATGTGGCTCCCAGGTCTTGGTCCAAATTCCATCAGCATCAACAGGTTTTGGGTCATGCTCTAGTTCAGCAAATAGTTCACAGCTGGTGCTTGCACTGTTCAGCCCACCTTGGTTACAACTATTAATTAGACTGGTTGTCTAATTAAAATGAATCTAGTCTGCTGACACATTTGATTGCCCTCTCCGTGTGAGAGGCTTGGAGATTTTCCTTCCAGTGTACAACAATGACGGGGGAGATGAGGCGTTCACACTGTAATGAGGCAGCTACTTCTTGTCTTAACTGCCTTTCAGTACAGACTTCCTACTGCTCCCTCCTGGCCTCTGCAAGGATCGCTTGGAAGATGCCTAGCCAAGTAAATGACCAGAGCAGTATTTGTATGCTATTGCTGCAAACAGCCAAAGGGATATGGCAGAGGGAAGTAGTTCTTGCATTTTTATCGGCTCACGCAGTATACTCAACTCTTCTTTCCTCAGTTCACCTGACCCCAAATCATGACCTTTCCACATCACTGTAGATGCCTCAGCTCAGGGTTGGTCCATGGGCTTAATTTAATTGCAAGCACTTACTCACTCAATAGCTTTCCTAACTGCAGGTAGCAGACTGCACAGTAATCTTTGGACTGTTGTTGAGACTCAGTGGGAAGGAACACCCATATTAGATTAAACCTTCCCAGGATTATTGTGCATTGACTGTACTGGAGCTCAACGTGAATTATCGGCTACAGAATTTATTAGTCCTGGAACAACCGCTACCAATTTCTTGCCCAAATCTTTGGAGAAACAGACTTACCGGGTCTATGTGAGACCACATGCATGCTGCGACTAGACCCCTAAGGAAACGTAGTGAGTTTCAGGTAGGTGGTCATCCACATTGGATGGTCATTTAACCACCAATGTTCTTTAGACTAGCCAACTGCTCAAAATATTCTCCAGGGGAGCAGTTGCAAGATGCAGATTTGCCCAGCTCTTTGCCTGCAAGGTCCGCAACTTCTTGGATCCTCGTCTTTCTATTCTTTGAAAGGTGTCAGAAAGGCAATGCTAATATTCACTGATTACCTGCAGAGTAGGTACAACCCAGGAAGCAGTGAGACATGTTCTTACCATAACATCCTGCCAGTATGTTGTGGCTCTCTCGTGGAAGGACGTATCCAGGGGAGAAGAATGTTTAGCTTCCAGACTCACTGAAACCTTGGCCTGGCTGCCAAGATAGTCAATTGAGAGTGTCATTTTTAAGTTGGAAACAATTGGGATATGGAGGTGGCAGACTGGCCTTGTACCAGAGGTCTCAGCTTGGGAGCACATTACTTATCCCATCCTGCCACCCTACAGCTGACTACCTCTCCTGGGCAAGGCTAGCCTGAATCCTCCATCAGGGCTTAACCTTGCACCCACTCCCCTGTCAAGAGGGTGGCCATTCAGGGTTAGCTGACCTTTCACTTCCCCCATGTATGCTCCCGA
Source organism: Crocodylus siamensis (assembly GCF_052110815.1). Lineage (NCBI taxonomy): Eukaryota > Metazoa > Chordata > Crocodylia > Crocodylidae > Crocodylus > Crocodylus siamensis. The sequence goes on from NC_143399.1 coordinate 201,181,543, forward strand.
GCAGGAACAGGAAATGTCTGGACCATATGGCTCAATCTGATTCAAGGCTGTGGTGCTGTTTTCACTGGCTTATTCTTCACCTTGGCTCTCTGCTTGATCTCTTAGCTTCCCAACCTAGCTTGCTCTCCATCTCTGCTCTTGGATTCGTGATTCAACTTTATTCTTAAACCCTGCTCTAGGATTAACCTCCTGGCTTCCTGGCCTGTCTTGTCCATGGGTTCTGCTCAATCCTCCTGACTCTGGTTGGCATCTTGATTCCCTCAATGGCCCCAGACCTGGCTGCCCTTGATCTGGCGCGACAGGATGGAAACAGTGAATATCCCTTGTCGAGCAGCAACTTTTATTCAAAGGTAGTCTAATCTGGAGTTGAGCTGATGGCCAAATGGTGAAAGGCTAGACATCCATGTAATAATCCTGTGAGCCATCTGGTCTCTCCTATGCTTTTTGTTTAACCAACAGCAGAAGCTGATTGCTTTTTATAGGGTCAGTATTACAACTACTCGCAGATGGAGAAAGGGCCAGAGCCTGTTCTTGAAGACCTTGAGGCCACATTTACAATGTCTGTCTGTCTGAAGAAACAGCCCCTACTCATTTGCTCCTGCTCTGCCTATGCCTAAGGCTGTCAGTTAGGCAGGGTAGGTACCTTAGAGTGGCCCTCAGCAGTCTGGAATATGCAGCCCCCTGTTGCCATAGGGTCTCCAGATGCAAAACACCCATGACCGGTGCTGGCCTTATGCTTTCTTAGCCACTTACCCTGCCTATCTGACATGCTCAGGTGCACACCGAGCCATTGTCATCAGCAATCCCTCAATTCAGGCATGATCTTTACTATGGCTTGTTGATGTGTCTTGAGATCACTTAGGAGTCTATTCCTTGAACCATAGACCCATCCACAGAAGTTGCAGGTTTTTCTATAGGGGAGGGAGGCCATAGGGCAGGATTTTTATCCTTTTCCTTCTTTTGCTCTCTCTTCTCTGCTTCAGTGGAGAAGTGGCACACAAAGTGGAAGAACGTGGATTAGGTGTGCTCTGCAATAAGCGTTACAGAGAAGCCCTGAGAGTCTGTCTTTGACCTCCATCAGTACTGGATCAGGCATTCAAGCCCAAATTTCTAAAGGCATTTCATTGGCTAAGTCCTATTGAAATAAATATGAATTACCTTCTTAAGATCTGGGCCTACAGGACTCATATAAAATATTTTTTTTAGGATTTCCAAACAACTCTGTTGCAAAAGTCCTGGACATTATCCCTTGCACGTACATCTACAATGTGTAGTAACTTTATAGTGTTGGTGCTTGTCCAGTATGAGACAGATTGGGAAGGAGAATGTGTTCTCTAATTCCTTCTTTCCTTATTTACCTAGTTCTGTGTTATCAGGCCACTCTTCAGAATATTGTGTACATATTGACTTACATAGGTTTTTTTGTTGGTTTTTTTCCTAATAGCAATAAAGCTTTTATTCAAAGGGAAAGATCATGCATTCTTGCAAGAAGAATATGCAATCCATAAATAGAAATATGCGTGCATTTGCCACAAAGGGAAAGGAAGACCATGACGGTTGTGTACAATGATCTCAGCCTTGTGCTGGTTAAAATAGTATACTCCATGGCGGTGTAAACTTTACTAATCCACATGGATCAATACTAGAGATGGAAGAATATATTTTGGAAAATAGTCACTGAAAAAATATCACTTAAGAGTATTTGAGGCTATGAATTAATTCAGGCTAAATTTGGTAACGCAGTGCAGCCCACACATTGAGAATAAAATGAAAAGCAAAATAATTTGGCTTTGAAAATTACCCACTTTTTAAAATGAGGGTACAAACAACCTCCACAATTAGGCAATATGTTTTTATTGATCCTCTGAGAAAACTGAACCATTTGCAAGTCAAGTTGGAACAGTTCCCCTCCCCCGCAATATTTTTGATTTTTAACTTATTTTAAGATTTAGCTTGCAACATGATAATTCAGTTATTTTTCACAAGCCCTCCCCCCCCAAAACAAACAAACAAAAAACCAAACCAAAAACAAACAAGGACTTAAAGCAAGAGATTAGGTAGCATCAAGAAGATTCATGATAAAGAGAAAAAGAGTTAATAAATAAAGCACTTTATGATTTTATCCCCAAGTACCATCCATACAAGGCAATTGTTAACTTAAAGAATTTACAAGCTCTTCTACTTTATAAACACGGCTGGAAAATAGTTATCCCGATAAATAACTTGCCAGTGGAACCTGTAAACAGCATTAAACATTTTTGTTCACCCTTTCTTTTTTCCCCTTCAAATTTATTTGCCTAATTTAAAAATGAGCTTTTTGAAAAACTCAGTTCATGAGATCCAGAATTAACAGACCCTTCTCTCCTTTTGGTCTTTCCCAAAAAGCTCACTTTATGAGATGCTTGCAAAGCACCTGACAATGGGACAGGCACGGAGGCCAGGTGACTACTAGGAACTGTGTTACTGATCATTTGGTGTTCGTTTCTAAACTTTATGATGCGGGATCTAGAATTTTTTTCATTTGTACAGAACCTTGCACAATGGCAGGGTGCCTGGGTTCTTTAGATGCTTTTGCAGCACAAATAATAAATCCAGGAAAGCCCAAATCAAGTTGTTGGTAATATTAGCACAACTGTGTTGCAAAACTATCTGCCCATCTTCTGTGCCATGGGTAAATGTATATAACATTATGATTTACACTTTGTTACTAATGTATCCTTATAGTATATACAGGATAAAAAGGACTGATATTTTGAGGTTCAATAAGAACACGTGCAAAGTCTTGCATTTATGGCGGAACAATCTCATGCACCGGTACAGGGACTGACTGGCTGGGCAGCAGCTGTGTGCATAAAAGGACCTTGAAGTGACAACGAGCTGAATATGAGCCAATGGTGTGCCCTTGTTGCCAAGAAGGCTAATGGCATCCTGGTAGGAGTGTTGCCAGTAAATCAAGGGAAGTAATTCTTCCCCTCTATTAAGCACTGGTGAGGCCACATCTGGAGCCTGTGTCCAGTTTTGGGCCCCCACTACAGAAAGGATTCATAGTTTCGTAGTTTCTAGGGTCGGAAGGGACCCGAGCAGATCATTGAGTCCGACCCCCTGCCATGGCAAGAAAGAGTACTGGGGTCAAACGACCTCAGCAAGGTGTTCATCCAGCCTCCTCTTGAAGACCCCCAGGGTAGGGGCCAGCACCATTTCACTTGGAAGCTGGTTCCAGATCCTAGCTGCCTTAACAGTGAAGTCACGCCTCCTGATGTCTAGTCTGAATTTCTCCTCTGCCAGCTAGTGACTGTTATTCCTGGTGACTCCTGGCAGTGTTCAAGGGAACAGGGCCTCCCCCAGTACCTGCTGGTCCCCTCTGACTAGTTTGTAACAGGCCACTAGATCCCCCCCCTCAGCCTTCTCTTGTGGAGGCTGAACAGGTTCAGGTCCTGTCACCTCTCCTCGTAGGGCCTGCCCTGCTGCCCCCTGATCATGGGAGTGGCCTCCTCTGGACCCTCTCCATGTTGTCCACATCCCTCCTGAAGTGCGGCGCCCAGAACTGGATGCAGTCCTCCAGTTGTGGCCTCACCAGTGTTGCATAGAAGGGGAGGATCACTTCCTTGGACATGCTTGAGATGCATCTGTGGATGCATGACAATGTGCAGTTGGCCTTCCTGACAGCGTCCCCACACTGCCGGCCCATGTTCTTCTTGGCATCAATGATGACTCCAAGATCCTTTTCTGCCTCCGTGCTGATGAGAAGGGAGTTCCCCGGCCTGTAGGTATGGTGCTGGTTTTTATTCCCCAGGGGCAGCACTTTGCACTTGTTGGTGTTGAATCCCATCCTATTCTCATCCGCCCACCCCTGTAGCCTGTTGGGATCCGATTGTAGCTTATTCCTCCCTAGCATGCCCACATTCCCCCACATCTTAGTGTCATCTGTGAATTTGAACAGGGTGCTTTTTACCTCCTCATCCAAGTTGCTGATGAAGATGTTGAACAGCGCGGGCCTGAGGACCGAGCCCTGGGGGACCCCACTGCCAACATCCCTCCAGGTCGAAAATGAGCCGTCCACCACCACTCTCTGGGTGCGGCCCTCCAGCCAGTTGGTGACCCATCTGACTGTGGGTGTCGACACCACAGTCCCCCAGTTTCTTAATGAGAACGGGGTGAGAGACAGTGTTGAAGGCCTTCCGAAACTCCAGAAAGACTACATCCACTGCTACCCCTGCGACTAAGGATTCTGTGACCTGGTCGTAGAAGGCCACCAGGTTGGTCTGACAGGACCTGCCTCTAATGAACCCGTGTTGGTTGCTCCTAAGCATAATCTCCCCTGCTGGCCCCTGGTGGACATGTGCCACTAACTGGCCTATAGTCTCCCGGGTCCTCCTTCCTCCCCTTTTTGAAGATGGGAACCACGTTGGCCCTCTTCCAGTCCTCTGGCACCACACCAGAGCACCACGAGTACTCGTAAAGCCGTGCCAGGGGTCCCGCAATGACCTCAGCCAATTCCCGCAGCACTCGGGGGTGGAGATTGTCCGGACCAGCTGATTTGAATACATCCAGCCCCTACAGATGTTCCCTGACTAGATCCTCACCAATCCTTGGCCTGGGTGCACCTCCCCTGGGGCCTGAGCGGAGCCCAGTGGGGGGTAATTGTTCCAGTCCCTGCTCAGGAAAATGGAGGCAAAGAAATCATTAAATATGTTAGCTTTGTCATCTGCTCTGACGACCTAATTTCCTAGAGTGTTTTGCAGGGGCCCTACATTACCTAGAACCTTCTTTTTGCCCCCTATGTATTTAAAAAAGGACTTCTTGTTGTCCTTGATCCGGGAAGCTAGTCCTAGTCCCATCTCTGCCTTGGCCTTCCTGACCCACCCCTGCATCCCAGAGCAATGGCAGTATAATCCTCCCTGGTGATGGCCCCTCCCTGCCATTTGGTGCGTGCCTCCCTGTTAGTTACGAGACATTCCCGGATGCTTTTGATGAGCCATGGGGGCTTTTATGCCCTCCTGCCCCCTTTGATCCGTGTTGGGATTACCTCCCTTTGGGCTTGGAGGATCATCTCCTTAAGAAGCAACCACTCTTCTTGGACACCTGGCTCCCCTCCAGGACCTCAGTGCCTCCCCAACTAATCTCCTTAGCTCTTTGAAGTCCACCCTCCTGAAATCAAGGGCTGCTGCCTTGCTGCAGGCCTTTGCCACCTTGCGCTGGATGGTGATTCCCAGCAGGCGATGATCGCTGTCGCCCAGGTGGTCGAGCACCCGTGGCCAGCACCAGGTCGAACAAGGCGTCTTCCCTGGTGGGGCTGTGCACCTCCTGGGTTAGATGGAGGTCCTGCATTTGGACTAGGAACCTATGTGAGCGGTCAGACCTGGCTGACTGCTCTTCCCAGCAGATGTCTAGAAAGTTCAGGTCACCCATGATGACCATGTCCTTTGACCTAACTACCTCTGTGAGCTGACTTGAGACTTTCTGGTCTAGCTCTTCCCCTTGTTTGGGAGGTCTGTAGTAGACCCCCACTGTTAAGTCTCTTTCCCCTTGACTGCCCTGTATCCTAACCCAGAGCCCTTCCATGTGCCCCTCCTCTGACTTTGTGCTACCTGGTGAGGATATGTATTCCTCCTTAATGCAGAGCGCCTTTCCTCCCTGTCCTGTCCCTCCTGTACAGCCTATAGGATGTGGACAAGTTGGAGAGAGTCCAGTGGAGGACAACGAAAATGGTTCAAGGATTGAGGCACATGACTGATGAGGAGAGGCAGAGGGAACTGGGCTTATTTAGTCTGGAGAAGAGAAGATTGAGGTGGGATTTAATAGCAGCCTTCAGCTCCTTGAAGTGGGGTTCAAAAGAGCATGGAGCTGGACTATTCTCACTGCTGGCAGAACAAGGAGCGATGGTCTCAAGTTGCAGCAAGGGAAGTTGAGGTTAGATGTTAGGAAGAACTTTCTCACTAGGAGGGTGGTCAAACACTGAAACAAGTTACCTAGAGAGGTGGTGGAAGCTCCATCCTTGGAGGTTTTTAAGACCGGGCTAAAAAAAGTCATGGCTAGGCTGATCTGGTTGGGGCTGGTCCTACCTTGAGCAGGGGGTTGGATTAGATGTGACCTCCTGAAGTCCCTTCCAACCCTCATTTTCTATGATTTTGTGATTCTTATCTGAGCCTTTGGGCACTATGATAATATAAGGTATAATAATAGTCTGACCAAAAAGAAACTCCTGGGTCAGTATTAACAATGGGAATTTCCTCATGTTTCAAGTTGCTTGATTTCAAGCTTAACTCTTAAGTTCTTGCTTTTCTTTGTGGAGTTATTATTAAGCACTTAGCAAGCTGCATGACTCTGGGGAAAATGTGCCAGGTAGGACTAGATCCCACTAACTCAGCATGAAGTTTTCACCTCCCGTTGGAAGCTCCTTGATGCCCCAGAATCAAAGAATTGGAAGGGACATTGGGGTCTGCTAGTCCCATGCTGTTGTCTATGATGAATTTGTCCAGGAGGACTCGAACTGAGTAAGGAAGAATATTGCATGAGCAAATAGGTCTGTTTTAAGACAGATGGGAGTGAAAGCATCTATGCTTAGTTCTTTTCCTTCAGTGATGCTCCTTGCCTTTAGCTTGGCTTAGCAGGGAACTCTTCAGTAAACTAAGTCGCAGAAAGGAAGCTTATAAGAAGTGGAAACTTGGACAAATAACTAAGGAAGAATAGAAGAGCATTGTTCCGGCATGTAGGGATGAAGTCAGGAAGGCCAAAGCACATTGGAGGGGAACAAGAAGGGTTGCTACAAGTATGTCGGTAGCAAGAGGAGGATTGGGAAAGTGTGGATCCCTTCCTGAATGAGGGAGGCAACCTAGCGACAGAGGATGCAGAAAAGGCTCAAGTGCTCAATGTTTTTGTTTTTTTTTTTTGCCTCGGTCGTCACAGGGAAGGTCAGGTCCCAGACTGCTGTTGGTGATGTTAGCACAACTGTGTTGCAGGTCAAGAGAACATGGCAGCACAGTTTGGGGAGGAGGTGAGCAGCCAACAGTGGGGAAAGAACAGGTTGGGGACTATTTAGAAAAGCTGGATGTGTACAAGTACATGGGACCAGATGGGATGCACCCAAGGGAGCTGAGGGAGTTGGCTGATGTGATTGCAGAGCCATTGACCATCATCTTTTGAAAACTGATGGCAATCAGGAGAGGTCCCAGATGATTGGAAAAGGGCAAACATAGTGTCCATATTTAAGAAAAGTTAAAATGAGGATCCAAGGAATTACAGAGCAGTCAGCCTCACCTCGGTCCCTGGAAAAACCATGGAGCAGATCCTCAAGGAATCCATTTCTAAGCACTTGGAGGAGGAGGAGAAGGTCATTAGGAGCAGTTAGCATGGATTCGCCAGGGGCAAGTCATGCCTGACCTACCTGATTGCCATCTAGGATGAGGTGACTGGCTCTGTGGAGGCCAGGAGATGGATGTGGTGTACCTTGACTTTAGCAAGGCTTCTGATATGGTCTCCCACAGCATTCTTTCAGGTGAGCTAAGGAATTATGGACTAAATGAATGGGCTGTAAGGTGGATAGAAAACTGGGTGGTGCATTGCGCTCAAAGAGTAGTAATCAATGACTGGATGTCTAGTTGGCAGTTGGGATCAAGTGGAGAACCCCAGGGGTCAGTCCTGTGGCCAGCTTTGTTCTATATCTTCATCAGCGACCTGGAAGGTGGCACAGAGTGCGCCCTCAGCAAGTTTGCAGATGACACCAAGCTGGGGGGAGTTGTAGATACACTGGGGGGTAGGGTGGGATTCAAAGTGACCTAGACATGTTGGAGGATTGGGCCAAAAGGAATTTCATGAGGTTCAACAAGGACACATGCAAAGTCCTGCACTTAGGACAGAATAACCCCATGCACTTGTAGAGGCTGGGGGCCGACTGACTGGGCAGCAGCTGTGCAGAAAAAGACCTGGGTGCTATAGTGGACAATAACTTGAATACGAGCCAGCAGTGTGCCCTTATTGCCAAGAAGGCTAACGGCATCCTGGGCTGCATTGGTAGGTCTGTTGCCAGTAGGTCAAGAGAAGTGATAATTCCCCTCTATTCATCCCTGGTGCGGGCACATCTGGAGTGCTATGTTCAGTTTTGGGCCCCCCACTACAGAAATTATGTGGACGAATTAGGGAGAGTGCAGTGGAGGACAGCAGCAAAAATGGTGAGGGGGTTGGGGGACATGACTTATGAGGAAAGATTGAGGGAACTGGGCTTATTTAGTTTGGAGAAGAGAAGACCAAGAAAGGACTTAATAGCAGCCTTCAGCTCCCTGCGGGGGGCGGTCAAAAGACATTGGAGCTGGACTGTTCTCAGTGGTGGCAGATGGCAGAAGAAGGAGCAATGGGCTCAAGTTGCAGGGAAGTTGAAGTTTGATAATAGGAAGAATTTTCTTGCTAGGAGGGTAGTAAAGCACTGGAACAGGCTCCCCAGAGAGGTGGTGGAGTCTCCATCCTTGGAGGTTTTCAAAACCCAGCTACACAAAGCCTTGGCTGGGATGATGTAGCTGGTGCTGGTCCTGCTTTGAGCAGGGGGTTGGGCTAGATGTGATCTCCTGAGGTCCCTTCCAGCTAATTTTCTATGATTCTGTGATTCCAGGAATAATCATTATGTTACTCAGCTCCTCTAGACATTTATAAAAGCATGTTGGATTCATCCGTTTTATCCTTTTTACTTGGCCCAAGAGAGAGAATTTCTCTGCAAGTTACCTGGGGTGTACCACAGAAAATGGATGAGCAGGTAATTAACAGATGTTCTCTCTCCTTGTCTTTTCTGCAGGTATCCAGCACATCTCCCGAGTGTACCATCAAGCAGGCAATTGAAACAGCACGGGAGACATGTCTGGCAGCACCCAACCTGGATAACCACACTTTGGGTAAGGAATGACTCTTGGGTTTCCTTTGATTGCAAGGCTTAGAGTATCCTTGCCCTTGTTGACCCTTCACTCCCTTCCTTACTCCTTAGGCTGTATGAACAGAAGGGCTGCAGATGCCAAGTACCCAGACTGAAATAATACTCCTAAATGGAAGCTCCATTTTTGCCGAGTACTTCCTAAAACTTCATTCCTACAACGAGGTGAAAACCTCCTAGTTCATGATTGCTTTGAGCTGAGTCTTGGCCAGCTGCTCCATCCATTAGTTTTGCCCCACCCTGAGGTGTGCTGCCTCTGGGTACAGGAGATGTAGGGACATGACAGAGAGATATGATTCCTCACTTTTTTTTCAGGATTCCCTACCCTAGAGACCTGGTCAGGCCAGACCTCTCTTGGCCTACTATCTGGTACCATGCAAACCAGGAAAGCCTGTTTCATGGGTGGGTTGTTGGCGACTAAACAGGCACCCCCACCTGGGCTTACCTGGGTGAGGAGGGTGTGTGGACACTCAGCAGGACTGAAAACCACTCTGTCAAAGGGTGGATGAGCTCCCTGTGAGCCAGCAGCCATCCATACCTGGAGAGGAGATGGATGCTAGCAGTCACCAATGATGCACAGCATCAAAGATGCCCCAGTGGTCACAGCAGCCTGAGGACTGACCTATCTACGCCAAAGGCAAATGTGTAGAAGCTAATATCCCCCATGCTCCACTACAATGCCCTGCTATTGTGTGAGACCTATGTCCAGCTCGCAGGAAGGTCAGGGTAGGAACTTTTTGCATATCCCTGCAAAGCTGCTGTGAAGATAAACTACCCAATAATATCCATTAACAAGACTCGCCTAGAAATCCTAGGCAAGGAGTAAAACATGTTGCTGTGTGGGGTTTCATCATATTCACTTCATCTGTCCTGCTAGCATCATCAGTAATGCAACAGGAGTTAGTGAAGTGTGTGTAACATGCCCTTTTCAGGTACCTGCTGTGAATCACAGACCCTGTTCTTATGATTAAAGACGGCTTCAGGAGCAGTGATGGATGTACGGGCAGTTCAAACCAACAGCTGGGTCACTGTGGGAAGGGCTGGAGAAAATTGTTCTGTGCTTGCAATATACTTCTGTATCTTGTACTACAGAAGTTGAATCTTGTGAACAGATCAGGTTGTTTGTTATGTGCCTTTAGACATTGACTCTTAATTAGGCTAGAGACATGCCATGGCATTCTGCATACTGATTTATTATTGGTATAAGCATGCATATGTGCCAAGTTCATTCCTGATGTAACCCTGCTGACTGCAGGGAGCAGTCAAATAACTCCTTTGTTTTCACCTGCCACTGCCAGCTCAGGTGTTCATCGGCCTTAAAGACATCACAGATACCAGAATGCATGAAAAACAGAGCTGAGTCAGTCGCATGCCATGTTTGGTTGACAAAGAAATGCCCAGTTGCCTTTAAAGGTGTTTGTTTAGCCTCTTAGTGAAATGTAGCTGCATTTCAGACCCTTATTTCAAAATGCAAAATCAAAACATTGCATTTTCTTGTTTCTTGGGAAGAGCCATAAGGGGGGTTGTTGGTTGGTTGTTGGGTGGGGGGGTTTGTTTGTTTTTTAGTTTTGAGGGTGATTTTTGGGGGGACGTGTGTTTGTTTGGGGTTTTTTTTAGGGCTGCTTTTTTTTTTTTTTTTTTTTTTTTTTTTTTGAGGGGGTAGGGAGGCAGCTGAAGAAATTCACTACCTTTGACCAGGAATTACAAATAGTTTTGCTTGCTCCTAAGCTGTATTTTTCACTGACTGAACTAGTCGTTGAAGAATGTTGTCCAGGTCAACTGTAGTCTCGTGTTCAGCGTGGGAACATGGACTTGTGTTTATTGTATCCCACTAATATCCAAGGATCAGTAAGTTCCAAAAATAATTTTATTCTGATTGTGGCAAGGGGAGACATCCAAAAAGTGTGTTTGTGCAACTTGCACATTCCTCTGTGCCTACTGTGCTGCCTATGAGCACGGTTGGTGAACAAGTTCTTCAGTCTATTGCCCACAAATGCAACCGAGAGTCAAATGGCATTTCTGTGGATGGGTGACAGAGATCTGAACAGCCTTCCAAATAAATGCATGCACATGATTGTTGTTTAAAATAAAGACCTCTAGTAAAAAATAAAACAAAACCCCATCCCAGCATGTAATATCTTCATTAAACCTTTCCTGAGAAGCTAACAATTCTGGCATACAGGAAAGGAGAATGAAGGGAGACTGAGGTCCCGTGCCATGCAGACTGTAATACATTAGTGGTTGGCTGTGTGCTTTATCCTCCATACTTTCTGCATCCTGTCAGCAAAAAAAAAAAGAATCAGTTGTGGTTAAACAATCAATTTATTACTTTCCCTAATTAAATGAGTGGAATTAAAAACACACATGATCAGTGCAAACTGGAAATAACTATTGATAATGGCTCCTAAATCCAGTGCGTTGATCAAAGGGATTAATCTGTTTGGAGCGCTGGATAAGGCCAGTGATTAATTGTTTCTCTAGAGCACCCCATGGTGACATTCCTATTGATCATTTCCTCTGGCTGTACAAGTAGGTATCCAGTTAAAAGCAGTAGCAACTGTGTTTACATGCTTCTGGCTTTGGGTAGCCATTCATTATAGTGGATGTGTTTGTGTAGGTAGATTTAAAGCGAGGTCTTCAGAATAACACTCCTTGGCTGGTGAAAGGTGCCAGATTGCTGTTTTTGGCTGCAGAAGTCATCCAGGCCTGTAGACAATAGGAACAGTATGGATAGGAGCACCCCTTGTGCCTTAGTCCTGACTTGGCCATGAAAGTGCTCAGACTTTCTGTTTATATATGGGGCCAGTGACCACAGTATGGGAGGAGTCAAAGTGGGGAAGCATCTAGGTGTAGGGTGTTACCTGCTTAATCTCTCTCTTGAACCAGGGGGGCCTGATTTGCATTGACACCGGGGCTGTGTCTACCTTGCTATCAGCAGTGTGATTCCATGTGTAGAGGTATCCATCTTAACTTTAATCTAGCTCTCTAGTAATCAATGGCTCAATGTATAGTTGACAGCCCATATCAAGTGAAGTGTCACAGGGTTTGGACCTGGCACTGGCTTTGTTCAATGTCTTCATCAATGACCTGAAAGATGGCATAGTGAGCACTCTCAGCAAGTCTGAAGATGACACCAAGCTGCAGGGAGCAGTAGATATGCTGGAGGGGGAGGGCTAGGATTCAGCACAACCTAGACAAATTGGAGGATTGAGCCAAAAGGAATCTCATGAGGTTCAGCAAGGACAAGTGCAAAGTCCTGCACTAAGGATGGAGCAATCTCCTGCACCAGGCAGGCTGGGGGCTGCCTGGCTGGGCAGTAGCTCTGCAGAAAAGGACCTGGGTATTATAGTGGACAATAACCTGAATATAAACTAGCAGTATGCCCTTGTTGCCAAGAAGGCTAACAGCATCCTGGGCTGCACTGGTAGTAGTGTTGCCAGTAGCATAAAGGATGTGATTCTTCCCCTCTATTCAACACTGGTGAGGCCGCATCTGGAGTCCCGTGTTCAGTTTTGAGCCCCCTGCTACAGAAAGGATGTGGACAAATTGGAGAGAGTCCAGCAGACAGCAGCAAAAACGGTGATGGGCCTGGGTGACATGGCTTATGAGGAAAGACAGGGAACTGGGCTTTAGTCTAGAGAAGAGGAGACTGAGAGGGGACTTAGTAGCAGCCTTCAACTACCTGAAGCGGGGCTTGAAAGAGGATGGAGCTGAACTGTTCTCAGTGGGGGCACAAGACAGAACAAGGAGCAATGGGCTCAAGTTGCAGCAAGGGAAGTTTAGGTTAGATATTAGGAAGAACTTTCTCACAAAGACAGCAGTAAAACACTGGAACAAGTTACCCAAAAGGTGGTGGAAGCTCCATCCTTGAAGGTTTTTAAGACCCAGCTCGACAAAGCCTTGATTGGGATGATCTAGTTGGGGCTGTCCTGCTTTGAGCAGGGGGTTGGACTAGATGTGACCTCCTGAGGTCCCTTCAACCCTCATTTTCTATGATTCAGTGATTCCATCTCAAGATCAATAGAACTGAGTTGTGGCAGCTGAGGTTTTGGCATGGACTATCTGTACTTTTACTCTTTGTTGATTTGTATTTTTTTTTTTGGCACCTGCTGCTTCCATTGCCTCTATGGCCAGGGACAGAAATGACACACAAACCAGTATAAGTGATTGGAAACCAGCTCAGATCTGTAACACAATAGAAGTTCAGTGCACATAAACTACTTTCAAAATGACTGAAACCAGTTTAGGATAAATCTGGATGGATGTAGAATCGGATTTAACTGATTTAGGATAAATCGGTTTCTTAAACTTCTGTCCCAGATCCCCTCCACATTCAAGTTATCTTACAGTCCCTCAGCATCCCAGGGTGCTTTGCACCTCCCCCGCGATCCTTCCCTTGCTGGGTTCACAGACTAAACTTGGCCCAATTTTCCTGCTCCAGTGGAGGAAGGAGGCATGCTTTAGTGCCCCTGAGCTTCAGGCCTGGGCCACTGCAGGCATGTGGCTGCATTTCCAGACTTAAAAGTGAATGTCTGGTCACTCGATTATCAGTTCAATCTATGCAGTTTAGACTAACCTGCAAAGACTGAATTGATTCATCCTTGGACTTTTTGACTGTCTGTACTTTACCTATAAGACCTAACATGTGCTTTGAACCCCTGCAGACCGAGTCCCCAGTGTTTCCTGTATCCAAGTGTGCAATGTTCTCTAGTATGATGGGAGAAGGTTTTCTATTCGTTATATGTGTAAGAGAAAGTGAATTTTGATTGTGATGCCTGTTGTCACTGAATCAGACGAGAAATACAGTTGGGTTCCATTGGCCATGGACGTATCCAGTGATTTGACTATAAAACATGCTCATTGCTAATGGTGCAAGTGTGTGGAGATTTTTCTGGCTTTACTTCCCCACGTTGAATTTTAGCCGGTCAAAGTTGGTTCCAAAGGGGACCTGATTATGATGCAAAAAGCAAGGTCTAACACCTACAGCTAAGGATCCAGCTCACCTCTGAGCCTTACTGACTCATCCAATACGAGTCATCTCCCTGCCACTGCTGTCTTAATGCTCCATCCTAGACACAATTTAATCCTCTGCATTTATTTATCGGCTAGTCCCTATCTGCAGGAGGCAGTTAATGCGCCACGAGGGAGCTCTTGTTTCACGTTCTCATTTCAAATGGAGGTGCACTGGGACCACCTATGGTGAACCAATGGCCACCTTTGCTTCCAGGGCTCAGCTCAGGCCACCAGGAGAAACTTCTCTAAAGCTGCTCATGGTGATGTGGCTTTTCCTCATCGTTCTCTCTCGGAAATGCTTTGGTTTTGTTTGCCATCAAGCCAAAAGAAAAATCAATGCTGTTTCTGTTATTTAACACTAGCAAACATATTACTCTCCCCCCATTTATTAATATTAGACCTCTGCTTTTTTTGACAGGTTTCCTAGCCAGTTTTACAGTGTCTTTTAAACTTCCCAACCCTGTTTCTTGGGAGACTTCAGTGAAATCCAGACCCCACCGATGTCAGTGGAGCTGGGGCTTCAGGTCCAGTCCTTGTTTTTCCAGCCTGTCTGTGATGCAGTGTAGCTAGTAATAAAACTACCAATGGCAGGGAATGCCACATACTTCATCATTTAAAAAAATCTCTTTTTTGTTTCTACCTGAGAATGAAATCTTGTCCCTTCATATTTTTTTTCCCTCCAGTAGCAATTATGTGCATTAGTTCTCTTTGGAGGGTTGGTTGTGAGATGTGTGGATGTAATTAATTTCCAGCAATTGGCCATCCATTAATTTCCAGGCATCTGTTAAGAAAACCCACAAAGGGACTTTGAAAACAACTCTAAGGAGGGCCCAGGGGTTAGGAGACTGCAGAAAGCTAGGTTTAAGACCCCAGCTTTGCCAAGGACTTGTACCATGGCTGTGGGGAGATCACTTAGTTTCTGTAGGTCACAATTTCCCTTCTGTTAAATAGGGATAACGGCACTTCCCTTTCTCAGGACACTGCCAAAAGCAAATACACGAAAGACTGTGAACGCCTTGGACACTACAGTAGCAGAGTCTGTATGCACAGATGAAGAAAAGGCAATGTTAACTCCAAAACGAGACTACCATGAATGCAAAGGTAGTTCCCAGCTAGGGACTGTGGACTTCAGCGTTTGTATCCTGTCCCTAGTACAGATGGCAACTTGCAGTCAATTTTCAGAGGGTGCTGGGCACCTGCAGTCCTTCGTACACTTGTTAGCAGATGTAACACCCCCTACCTCTGCGGATCTCTCTTTCTCTCCATTTATTGATCTCTAAAATGAAGATAATAAAGTCTGCCTCTCAGGGGTGTTGTAAGTTTAATTAGGTAAGAGTAGTAAACACTCAAAAGGCCTTTTGAAGCCCAGCTACAATTATGTTATGAATAGCGAGTCCCTTTTACTCTTAATTACGTCTTCTGTGAGCAAACTGATTCATCTGCATTTGTTATTTAGTTTGAGCGGTGCTGCCACTTCCTGTGGGATTTCTCCAGCCCTAGAACGGCTGAAGGGTGGAGGGAATGCATGGGTATAGCCCATCCTTTGGAGAATCTGGTTGCTTCAGTCACAGAGGTTCAAGACCAGCAAGGGACAAATGCCAATCTACTGTACCGTCAGCGTGGAAACAGCCCTTTGTACCAGTCTCAACAGGGAGCCACTGCAGACTCAAGGGATGTTATGGTTAAGGACCTACTAAAATTGTGATTATTGCAGATTTCATGAAAGCGGGCAATGCCTGTGAAATCCGCAGGAGGAGAAAATAATTTACTGAAAAGAAAATGCTTGGCCAATCAGAGGCTTGGGGGAGGGGGCCTCCTGTGATCTGCCCATGAACTGGCTTTTGGGCCCCGTGCTTTGGCCATGAACTCGGGGAGCGGCTGCCCCGAATTCAGTACGGGTTATTGAATGTACAACCAACTGTTGTGTAGTCAGTTTTCCTTTTGAGGTAGCTATGTAGAGCTGTGCACAGGAGAGCTTTAAATTACTAATAATAGGACTTATTCTGCCCTCTAAAGTAGCTCCCATCAGCCTCCACCGCACCGTGGTTCCCATCCAAAGCCACCAGAAGTTGTTGCGGTTTATGCACTGTATTTTGAGTAAGACCTTGTCTGAGGGCTGTTTGGCTTTGGATGCCCTTGAGAGAGATGCATGCAGCTCTGCTGGAGGATCCAGTGGTTCAAATTCAGCAAGACTCCAACTGAGTCAATGGACTTCCTCTGCATTTGATTTATGTGACCTGAGAGCCTCATCCAGACTCCCAGTTTCTCAGCATGAGAAGGTGTTTTTCAAGCCTTCTCTGCTGGAATGAGGTCCAAGCTCAGCAAGTACCGCTTACGTAGACTGTATGTACCACATACTGTCTAACTTATGCCTGCTTATTTTTGACTGGATGTCTTAAAGTTGTTCTACTCCTACTGCGTTACCACAAATGTTCACTTCCGATGCACTGCTGTTTTTCGTTTCATTGAGAAATCCGAGGTAGAAGCTGGACAGGAGCGTGGATCGGAGCCCACCTACCTCAATCCAAGCCTGCTCCCAGCACGTGCAGACACAAGTTAATGAAGGCACTCCACTTTGGAGCACCTTCATCTGAACCCTCGTGTAATGAGGGTTCAGGTTGTCATGGGATCGAGGCCTTTTAAAGCACTCTGCAGCCATGCACTTGCGTTTGGTCATGGCTGTTGAGCAGTTTCAGGGGAAGACAGGGCAAAAATGGTCATTTCTGTGTGTTCCTCCAGTGCTCCCATAGTATCCACAGGTGACATCCAGTCGCTAGGTCCTCAAGTGAAATCCAGCTGGGACTTCATTCCCAGGTCCCTTTTTCCCCATCCCCAGCCTGTCTGTAACGCAGTGTAACTATGGATAAATCTACCAACAGCAGAGAGGCACTTTCCCCGAGTAGAACTGAAAGCAAGTTTTTGTTCTCGTTTTGCTTTCAAAGGCAATGGCAGATCTCTGTCTAGGTGGAGTGCTCCACAGCACCTGAAGGCATGCTGCGGGGCATGCCACAAACCTTCAGTGCCTCACTGCTTGCTGACTTATATTAGTTTTCATTATGTAATGTTCCCAAAGCACAAAGGGAACAGGATTTTCTTTGAAGAGAAAGATTCCTCTTTCCTCTGACCCAGCCGGGTTGGATTCCAAAGAGCTGATCTTCAAAAGGAAGAGAATTTATCACCGAGACAGGCCTCTGCAACCCACGACTGGTCACTGACTTGTGTTTGTAATCTGATTATCTCATTACTCCTAATCAATTCCCCTTAAAATCTTGCATTTCTTACACCACGAGAATTAGCACCAGAGCTCCAGGATCTGTTGTAAGATTTGTCAGGCTGCCACGTGATGCAGACTTGGGCAGACTGCTCTCTGGACAGTGGCACGGAGCGGGAAGGTGCAATGAAATGTCCACATCCGAGGACAGGAGGGTGATCCAGGCAGATCTGGACAGGCTCAGCAAATGGGCGGATGAGAACCTGATGGTATTTAACACTGAAAAATGCAAGGTTCTCCAACTTGGGAGGAAAAACCCACAACATCCTTATAGGCTCGGCAGTGCTACACTGGTTAGCACTATGGACGAAAGGGACTTGCGGGTCATGATTGACCACAAGATGAACACGAGCCTTCAATGTGATGCTGTGGCTAGTAGAGCGACCAAAACGCTGGCGTGCATCCATATATCCTTCTCAAGCAAATCCCGGGACGTCATTCTCCCCTTGTACTCGGCCTGGAGTACTGCGTCCAGTTTTGGGCTCCATAATTCAAAAGGATGTGGAGAAGCTTGAGAGAGTGCAGAGAAGAGCCACGCGCATGATCAGAGGTCAGGAAAACAGACCTTATGGTGACAAGCTGACAGCCATGGGGCTCTTTAGCCTGGAAAAGCGCAGGCTCAGGGGTGATCTAATGGCTGCCTATCAGGGGTGCTCATCAGAATCTGGGGGAATGACTGTTCACCAGAGCACCCCAAGGGATGACAAGATCGAACAGTCACAAACTCTACCACGATCGTTTCAGGCTGGACATAAAGAAGAACTTCTTTACTGTCCAAGCTCCCAAAGTTTGAAATAGACTGCCGCCGGAGGTGGTTCGAGCACCTACTCTGAACGCCTTTGAGAGACATCTGAATATTTTATCTTGCTGGGATCCTGTGACCCCTGCTGACTTCTTGCCCCTGGGCAGGGGGCTGGACTTGATGATCTCCCGAGGTCCCTTCCAGCCCTAATGTCTATGAAATCTATGAAATAAGGTGAAGGGAATTTATTTGGAGAGCGGCAGGAGTCTGGGACAGCACGCTGACGCTTGGAAAGGTAGACCACGGCTTGGCAATTTACTCCAAGGGCCTGGAGAAGAAATACTTGGGTGTGAAGGACATGATCAAGAGGATCATATTAGCTTAGGGAACTCCTGACAGTTGGAACAAATGACCTGAGCCAGTGGAATGGCATTTTCTGCACTAACTTTCTGTCTCCTTAAGGCTTTGCAAAGCCATGAGCTTTCTGCCAGGTTTGGAGCTTCCTGAACTCTCATCAGAGTGAACAGGATTGAAGAGAGCTCATGAACTGAGTGGGAGCTCAAACTGTGGGCTTCCATTTTAAGTCACGGAGATCAATATCCCATTTTTTCCATGGGAAAAGTGACTTCTGGGAAAGTTAAAGGAATAGTAGCCCATATTTCGCACGTATTTCGCACGTTTGTGTGCTCAGTTCACAAATTTAAAACACCACATGCACAAATGCAAAAAACACGCCTGCCTTGGGACTTGCAAACTCATCTCCTTAGGTGCAGTTGTGCAGGGCATGGTTGCATGCCAATGGATCCCAGCCACTGTGCATATTTTGGTGCCTGGTACATTTGGTGCTGAACCTCAGCGAGGAGCGACTCCTGTGCAGAGAGAGCCATGAGCGTCTATAACTGATGTCCACTGTCGCAACTAGATTTGGAGCCTAGAGCTGCTGTCTCTTTTGAAGAAATCAAGATGCATGTTGTGATTAGATGTAGCAAACACATGGAAACTAAAAGTCAAGCTGAAGAAAGGTTAATGCAGTTTAAATGAGGAGTCTGTTTATGCACTGCCATCTGTTTATAGTGCAGCAAGATAAGAGATGGTTAATAGCTCTTTTCCTGTAAAAGGTGGAGCCACTTCTTGGATTTTACATGGGGCTGAGGTCTGCTAATGTACTCAGACAGTTGGATCTGGGCCGTTTTGATAGTTATTGGATTGGCAGCCATGAGGTCTGCAGTCTCCATCACCAGAACAGGTGCAGTTCAGATTTCTCAGATCCTGGTATGGGATTCAAGGAGAAAGAAGGCTATAAACCAAAGTAAGAAAAACAGTATCCTCATTAAGAAGGCCTCCAGCCTGATCAAACGACACAGTTCCTTTAATAGTCTGGGACAGTGGCTCTCAGCTTCATGCAGTGCCAGCTCTTAGCTTTCACTCATTTCCTACAGAAAAATGCAGGTGATTGAGAATTATTTTGTTGCAAAAAAACTCAGAGGGCGCATCCACATGAGCTGGCATGTGCACTTGCAGCAGCTCAGGTAGCAGCAGTGCAAATTTGTGACCACAGCAGTAAAGAAAGCTTCCCTGGCAAGCACCACAGGGCTACTGGACTATAGGAGCTTCTGAGGCCAGCCACTTGGTATCTGGGGACACTACCCCCTGTGCCAGCTGCAGTGCTGAAACAGCCCTAACCTAGAGTGGCCCCTGCACCCTCTACCCACTGCAGCGGTCTGGTAGTGGGGGCTGCTGCCCAGCTATGACCTGCCACCTGTGACAGCGTGCACCCCCTTGGACCTGTGGCCCCATGGCTGCACGCTTGCCAGACCTGGATGGGGACCACACGGCTGCCTAGGCTGTGGTATGGCACTGCAGCAGAGCCTCCTGCACCTCGGGCCAGCTGTCAGTAGTCCGTGGCTGCTCAGTTGGCCTTCGTGGGTCGCTGCTGTCATGTTTTCTGGTGCCCCTGGCCTGCCATCTGGGCACCCGTCACCCAGAAGATGTGCTGATTGTGGTGCGAATTGTCAAAGTGTGTCCTCTTGGCCCCAAATGGGTGCTGGCCAGCCCGTGCAGGCTCCTCTTTGAGTTTATCTGGTGAATCGAGCGTAGCCATTTGCACCTAATAGTATGGCACCTGGTGGCACCCTCAGAACAATCTCGTGGCACCCCAAGGTGCCGCAGTATGACTCTAAGGTGCAGACAGACTCCTCCCTTCCTTGCAGACAGAAAATTGGGGAGAAGCTTATGAATACAGTTTTATAAGGCTCTTGCCTTAGAGCAGTCAGACCTGCAGCCAGAAAATACAGTTTGAAAGCCTAGTTATCCTAGAACTAGAGGGACCCCAGATGGATCCATAGCATTTAGCAAAACTTCTGATCACTTTTTCTCCTGTTTATACAGGGCAAGGGGAAGTGACCTCCTTTCTTGTGCCCAGGTTTGCTTTGGGTGTAAGCTTCAGCTAGCTTCTTAGAGTAGGACATCCTAGCACACCCTGATAACATGGTTCATCCCTACCTAGCAAGCCAGGGTAGGCTGGGGTATTGTTTAGGGAGCTTTTGTTTCATATTCTGTTCTACCCACAGTTATACGTTGTTTCTGTCTCTTACTGTAAAGCTGCCTGGAGCCTTTTTTGGGAGGGGTGCCAATGAAAGGTCCACTTGCCGCCAGTGGCAAAGATGTCCTTTGATGTAGGATCATAGGGTTGGAAGAGACCTTGAGAGTCATCTAGTCCAACCCTCTGCACTGATGCAGGGTGTGCTATTCCTAAACCATCCAAGGTAGATGCCTGTGCAGCCCCTTCTTGAAAACCTCCAAGGAAGGAGATTCAAAAACGTCCCAAAGCAGCCTGTTCCTTTCTGCTGCAGCAGTTACAGTTAGGAAGATATTCCTGACTGTTCTGTCCATCTGGGTTGTGATCGGTGATCTTGCATCACATGGGCCACTTTACTACTCAAAGAATTCGCACCTCCCTTCTGTGTCGATTGGTCTGTGTCAGTGGTTTTCAACCTGTGATCCCCAGATCCCCAGGGGTCTGCAAGAGATGATGGTGACCAAAAATATGCAAACACCCACATTTACAATTCAAAGGGGTCCACATCTCCATTTGACATTTCCAAAGGGGTCTGTACCTTTTTTTTTAGGAGTCTGCAAATGGAAAAAAAGGTTTGGAAACCATTAGCTTATGTTACATGTACACTAGCTATGTAGAGAAAGAGATCTTCATTTAAAAGCTCCCTGTATTATTCAACTCCTAAGCCTATGTCTGTTAATTCAAAAAAACTGAAAGAAATGAAAGCTGCCTACTTCCCTCCCTTATTCCATCATCTAAAATCACTGCCATAGCAATCACTTGCCAAATTAAAGGGGGATGGGGTGCATATTTCCCTCTAGATGCGCCTAAGCCAAAACCCCACACTTGAACACCTTCGGGCTTTGCGATGGTTGAATTCCAGTTCCAAAATTTACTGTGGGAAGTCTGTAATTGTAAGCAACACCCCCATTCTCCAAGTTGTGCGCTAGGATTTCCACATCAAAATGACTTGTAAGCAGTGGTCATACAACAGGGAGTTGAGAGATTGTTGTGAATCTTGAGAAAAATATAGCGAGTGCTTAATACCTTTTAAAGAGATAATTGTCCTTGCATTAGGCAAACCAAAATCCCTGCTCAAGTGATCTCCTGTATTGTCTGTTTTAGAGTTAAACTCCCATTGCCGATTATGCTAGGAAGGTTCACATCAGAAATCTGTTCATGTCGTTCCACACGGTGGTGCCAAGCCAATCCACGCTGACATCTGGCCTCTGTTTGCTTTTGCACAGACACAATAATGAGTCTATCCCGTAGTCTGCAGCATCTCGCAGGATGTTTACAGGAGTGATGCTCAGCCAGGTTGCTGTGACTCCTTGGGGTGCCAGGAGATCTGTTCAAGGGTGTCACGGGCTGCCACACGCTATTAGCACTGTTAGGTGTGCAGACACTTTTATGTGATTCACAAGAACTACGAATCCATGGTGTGGAAAGCATTTTAAGAAAGGAAAGTACTTTTTTTTTTACATAGTTAACTTGTGGAACTCATTGCCACAGGAGGTTGTAGAGACGGAAGGCACAGCCAGGTTCAAAAAGAGACTAGACAGATTCATGGATGATAGATCTGTGTACTTCCCATGATCTGGGCTTTGCTGGTTGCTACACAGGGCTGGGATGGAAGTCCACTCCTCCTCCCCTTCTGCCTACATATATCAGGGGGTTTTTAAGCCTTCCTCAAAGGCATTGAGTGTTGGCTACAACCGAGGCTGGGGATTTTGGCTGAGCTGTACACAGTGCTCCTGCTGGGACTTAAACTGGGAAGTTCCTGGCTAGAGGGTCTTGCCCCTTCATTTACGGACAGGTCAACTGCCACATTTACAGCAGCAAGACATTGGGTGCTGTGGTCCCCACACTTGACTCGTGTCAGGTTAGGATGTTATATCCGGTGTTACATCAGGGCTGATTGTGTAGTTTTGCTGAGAGGCTAGATGATGATTCGTATAGGGTGGTCTGTGTACTTCCCATGTAGGTCCCTTCCAGCCCAACTTCTGCAGGAGTCTATTAAACAAAGATGTCTGCTCTGATGTTTCTAAAATAATGCTGATGAATGGTAATGAACAGGGACAGATCACTCTGGATATACCCAATTCAGCCCTTCCCCTGTAAAGCTACTCCTGCTACTGATGGAGATGGGATACTGGGCGAGATGGACTGGTGTGGACCACTGTGTTCTCATGTTTCTGACTTCTTTGTGACAAGAATGACTCTATTACCGGTACTATTTTTTGCAGTAAGAACTGAATGAAAGCTAAGAGACAGCATTTTCTGAGGGGCGCTGTGAGTCAAATGCGGTTGAGCACCACAGCTGGAGAGGTTTCCCCATGCGCGCATATGGCAGAATGAGCGATCCCAGCTCCAGCATTTTTCCTATGTCGCCGCCTCATTGGGTCCAAGGATTTGCTTTTGTTTTGAGGGTTGCTAAAATATTCAGGCTGCAGCCTTTGTAGCACGCTGCGGTGTTTATTTGTTGGGAACAGCTGTCTTCTAGCTTTTGGGGATTAACAACCATTTAATGGAGATAAATCTTATGTTGAAAAAGCGATATTCATCTGGAGATGCATAACATTTGGAAATGCCTTGTGTTTTTTTTAAAGGATAACTTGTAAATACGCTATGCACCTAGCTCGGCAAAGGTTACAAAAATAAACGGTAGAAAATGCTGCTGCAGCAAGCAGCCTGTTCAAAACATTGGAGAACTGCTCAGACATAGTCACCCGATCTATTTTCCCTTGATCAGATTGATGGTTAGAAAAGTCCATCTCGACTGTTACTGCCTATTTAATAGGGCATTGCTGATAGCCACGCTGGTAGCTTCAGATGGCTGTGGATCAGGCCTTACATAGCTTGGGTAGGTCTAAGAAGACGTATGCTCTTGACATCCAGAAACCTTGACATGTATATTGTTGTACATGGGTGTGTTACAGGGACAACATTTTCAAGCTACCAGCTCCAATTACGGCTTGTGTTTAAAGGAGGTTTAGAAATGAGGGCAGTCTTGCAGAATACCAGCTGCAACTTTCCTTCTTGCTAACCAGTAAATATTTGGCTTTAATACTGGCAGGATGTGAAGGCCCAGGTGAAAATGAGGTTTATCCCCAGCTGCTGACCAAGGGTGAGGCCTTACTGCTCAGCCCTTTCACCCTCCACAGCTGCTCCTCCATGCTAAAAGCAGGAAGGCGAATGTGTGTAGAGGTCATAAGATGCGAGAGCCAAATTGTGAAGGGAAAAAAAAATCTCCCTGAAGCCAGTGGGAGTTTAAAACGAATTAGGGCTGTAGGATCAGACCCAAAGTGAGCTGCACTGCTCTTGCAGTCCAATTCCATAACCTCAGCTTATGGCAATGTTTCCTTTTTTTTTACATAAGCTGACGGGGGATATCACGTCTTTGTCCAATAAAAATATTTAACTTAAAAAAAAAATAAAGATTGTGTTGTTGGCTGGGAACCTCTTTTCTTGAGCATCCATGAAACTCAGGTATTTTGGCTGTTTTTTCTAAGCATGCTGAGGTTTGGGGGCAGGCAAACTCTGCTATGGTTTCTCATTCTGAAAGCTCGTTACTGGGGAAAAGAGGAAATCTTTAGGCCGGTTACCTGGGCCACGGTACTTGGGCCACAAATTGTATTCTGAAGCATAAGCCCTACAGGAAGGGAATATATTCAATATATTGAATATATTCTTGATGCATTTACTAGAAGACAGCTATCTATATATTCTGCTGCAGTCCTATTAAAAGACCCTCTGCATGGGTAACCATCTATTAGTCACTTTGTGACCTGAAAATCTCTACATTAGATTAATGTTAATGGTAGATATGGTCCAACGTTTGCAAAAGTAACTAATGGCTTCAGATGCTTCCATTAGTTCACCAAGCAAGGATGTTTTCTGGAGGTGGTGATCTCTTCCGTTGGACCAGCTGCATGGTTGGGGGACATTGTAGATGAGCTTTTGAGCACAAAGGGCCCTTTTGCTCAAGCTGTTTCTTTCTCAGACTGGAGAAGTAACAGTTTTTGGCATCCTTTCATCTATGGGAGGCAGCGGATATTGCAGCCTATGACGTAGCTGGTTTTGCAGCGTCTCATGTGATTGAATAGTCCAATCCGAGATGTGCGTGATCTGTGGCAGTGGTTGGTTACAAATGTGTATGTCGTGGTTAGGGGGGTTGGGAGCTGCTTGCTTCCTCTGGGTTCTTTTCTCTTCTAGCTGTTGGAGCCAATTTCTGTCATGGACTTTGATGCCCCGGTGGAGACATTGTTATGATCATTTGCCAAGGTTTCCCATTAGTCAGGATCGAGAACAGAATATTAACCTGTGTAAAACTCCCCATTTCCTTTATTTTAGTGTTTAATAATATCTCCACTGTTGCATGCCCGGTATGAAGCATCAGAGAAGGCCTGATTTTCAGACGGTGCTTTAGTACATAAAAACAGACCTACAGTCTAACCCAGTCAGTGGCTACCGTGCCTAGTCTCCCATGTCTCACATGGCAGAGAGCAGATGCTGCAACGGAGAGTGAACCGGGTCTGACCAGGGTTTTTCCCCCTGTTCCTCTCCTACGTGCAGCCTCTGGCATTTCAGGGCTAGGAAGTTCTGATTAGGAGGTTGTGCTCATCACTCCCAGGCTCAATAGCTACTGATGCCCCTTTCCTCCAAGAATTTGTCCGATCCCTTTTTGAATCTGGCTAAACTCTCAGCTTCTACCACGTCTGGTGGAATTGCGTTCGACACTTTAACTATGTGCTGGGGGGGAGGGGGGAGACTTCCTTTTGTTAGGTTTAAACTTACTACCTACTCATTTCATTTTGGGACCCCTAGTTCTCTAGCATCCATCCCCTGAAAGTCTCACCTCCCAAGGGGCACCCCAAATCTTGAGACATTTAAACTGAGTGCCTTCGTTTGATCAGTAGGTTTGTCTCTCTGTTTTGTTTTTTTTTAGGGAGGGATATAGAAGAAAAGAAGGAAGAAAAGTAAAAAAGAAAGCATGGTCTGAGCAAAGGCATAAATTCAGCTCCTGTTTGTCTGGCTGTCCCGATTCGTTTTCACCACAATAGCATGTGGGTGCCTGACTTCCTTAACACTACATTGCAGGATACCCTCCTGGGATCTCTAAGCATCTCATTATCCTTTTTTGTTTTTCCTGTTACAGCAGGAGTCCATATAAGACATTTACTATATCAGGGCTGGGTAATTTTATGACCACTAATGTGTGTGTGTGTGTGTTTGTGTGTGTGTAGCTGTGTGTGTGTGAGGATGCTAGGTAAATTCCTGTTTTCGGGATTCAGCAGCAGTAGAAACTTCTTTCCACTATAACGCAGGCATATTGTTTGCCCCTTCTTGCATGGCAGACCTCTGGGCTCCATGGGTTTGTGGTCTGTGTCAGAGTGACAGCTCCTTGGTACCGAATGCATATTCCATAACAGCTGCAAGAGCGTAGTTCAAGCCCTCTGTTTTGGCTGGCACGTCCTGATAGAGAAATGATCAAGATCAGGCAAGTTTGTTTCTTCCTCCCCAGTGGCTCGCTTGGCCCTGTGTTTGCGTAGCCACAGTGAGAACGCGAAACAGGTTGAACTGCAACCGCACCTTTTTGTGTGAGGCTGGGTTTGTAAAAGCTGGCAAAGTCCTTACAATGCCGACCAGCCAGGCATTATTCACTGGAATATTTATCTTGAATGCCTGGCTGGTCGGCGTTCCAGGCAGGGGCGTGCAGACAGTGGATTGCATCTCTGCCCCACAAAATCCCAGCCCTGGGTCCAGAGCAGCTTCCTGCCCTGCCAGCGCTGCTTGGGCCAGTTTCCATGGAAACCCTGGGCTCCATCGCTTCTGGGGCCTCCATGGAAACCGGCCACAGCAATGGAGGCAGGGGCTGCTGGGAAGTGGAGTCTGGCCACTGACCAGATCTGCCATTTTGCTCCCCCCCCCTCGATCTGGCTGGTCTTAGTGGGGATAGATGACCGAACAAGGAGCAATGGTTTCAGGTTGCAACTAGGGAAGTTTAGGTTGGATATTAGGAAAGACTCTCTCACCGGGAGGGTAGTAAAGCACTGGAACAGGTTACCCAGAGAGGTGGTGGACTCTTCATACTTGGAGGTTTTTAAGACCCAGGTAGACAAAGCCTTGACTGGGATGATCTAGTTGGGGCTGGTCCTGCTGGGAGCAGGGGTTGGACTAGATGTGACCTCCTGAGCTCCCTTCCAACCCTCATTGTCTATGAGTCTGAAGTCTGAAAAACTGCCAGTGCAGAAGGTGGGTGGGTGGGTCCTCTTCCTCCTTGTCACCTTCCTGTTCGGTCTTAAGGGCCAGGCGGTGATATGTTACAAAAGTAGACCCATTCATGGATTTTCTGGGACTTGAAATGGATAGAAGAGACTTAGGTCCACTTAGACGTGCAATGGAGTCTCACCCTACATGACTTCCCTTGGATCGTGCAGGTGCTCAGTGACAAAGCAGAGAATCAACATGGAGTCCCACAAAGGCACGCTAAACATGTGGCCATGCCCCCTCTCTCCGCTCGTGAACGGTCCCACGGTTTAGGTAAGCGGTTACTCATTCAGATGTCTAACTTTAAGCAACCATTTTGGTAAATATTGACCTGCAGCCCTGACATCTTTCTGTTAATCACCTGCTTAAATTCAGCAAAAGCACTCAGTTCACTTGGATGTTTTTAAAGTAACCTAGAAAGGAGGAAAAGATGCCCTTTCTTTCTCTGAGGTAATATATAAAGAAAGCCTGAGGAGTACAGATGTATTTGGTAGCCATGTTGGTTTGAGACGAAACGAAATGCAAAAATCTAGAACTCTTGGTTCAGCGACGATACCTTGTATTAGACCAACTGAAAAATTTGCAAAAAAAAAAAAATTATCTTTTTCTGCAAGCTTTCAGGCACAGGACTTTCCAGTTATTTCTTACATTAGAAAGTCAGGTCCTGGCTTCCCTGGTTACCCTGGAAGATTTTATTGATGATGGGGAAACTCAAACAACCCCAGTGTTTTAAAAAGTATTTCAAACAAATACTAGCTGTGTGCATGTGCATGCATGTGTGCTTACAGTTGTTTCCCCCTCTACCTCAAATGCCTGAAAAACAGTTTAGAGGAAAGATCTCTTCGTTAAAGACTCATCCCTGGTTCAGTGAAAAGCTGACACGTTTTCCTGTTGTGTTTTTTTTTTTTTTTTTTTTTTTCCTGGTCTTCTAAACAGCTTTCCAAAACAGAGGAGAAGGAACAAAGTTGTTGATATTAAAAAAAACAAAACAAAATAAAAGCCTTTTTTTTCTGTATCACAAAGAAGCTTCTTTGGCTTCTTTTCCTTGGCAGGTATCTGTCAGGCATTTTATGTGAGATAATACAAACCTGCAAAGCTGAGCCATTTTTTATTATTAATAAGCATTGTTTGAGTATGCAGTAAGAAAAAAACATTAATAGCTGGCCAGCTTCAGACAGTGAGGAGAAGCATGATGCTGCCTTGTCAAAGGAAACATCCTATAATTAAGATCAGATTGGGATTCCTTTCCACGGGCTATGAGTGGCTGAGTTAATTTCCCGCGGCATTTGGACTGCACAGGTAGCTTGGGAGAAGAAATAATTAGCAATTCCATGCGGCAAAGAGCTAATTATTATGGGGAGCAAAGCACTGGAATAGCTGAGGCTTTGCATCGTCCAACAAGGGTTACTGTTTTCCTTTAGCAGCAACTTTTCCCTTTGCATTCCTTCATTGCTGATAAACGCCAGGACTTATGCAAGTCAGCATGACAGGCAGGGACACATGCAATAAATACAAGGCCGCGCAGAGTTGAAATGCAAATCTACAGCTGGTTGCATTTGTTTCAGATCAGACAATCAGACCCTGACGCTAGTGGAGCGTGCATTTCTCATGCATCCTGTGCGGCATATTTGCTGATGCAGCAACAGTGAAAGCTGTGCTAGCCTTGGTGGCAATTTGTGCTGGTCTAGGTAAAGTGGGATTTTTATAGGTTAACTGATGAAGAGCAGGTCCAGTGTATAAGCCAAGTCAAGCAAGCAAATGAATGGAGGTAAGTAACCATGAAGGAGCATATATAGCCTCATTTCTATATTTATAAGGACAGGATTTAGCATTGACCTGCCATCTCGGCACACAACGGAGTATCCTCGTGTCCTTGGAGTTCCAGCCTCAGCTAGTAGTAACCCTTGGCTGTCTTTGGCATCTCTAATGAGTCTCACGATCATAGACGTATCGGTCTTAGAAGTAGAAAAGGGCCGTTGGGTTTTACAAGGCAGAAAATTGTTTTCCTGTCGTGTGAAAGATTTTTCTCATCCTGAAATAGTGTGATGTCAAAACCTTGAAATGTTCTTCCAAGATGTCTGGGCAGTGATTAGAAGCATAGAGAAAGGCTTGGAGGGGGCCTCGGGAATCGCATCTAGTCCAGCCCCCTGCTTCAGTCAGGATCCATCCCTATCAAAACCATCCCAGACAAGTATTTGTCTAACCTGCACTTAAAAACCTCCAGAGGAAGATTCCCCAACTTCTCAAAGAAGCTTCTTCTAAGTTTGGGATGCAAACTGGTTTAGGTGCACTGAATGTCTGTGCTATTACAGGCTTAAACCAGTTTCTGATCACTTAAACTGGTTTGTGTGTAATGTCTGTCCCTATTGTTTAAAAACCCTTGGAGTTATAAAGTTCTGCCTAAGAGCCAATCTAAGTGTCTCTTGCAATTTGAGACTGCTGCTGCTTGTCCTGCCCTTCACCGCCACAAAGAATAGTCCATCGCCATCCTCTTTTCTAACACCCTTCAAGGATCTGAAAACTGTTATCAGATCCCACCCCTCTTCCCCCTCAGTCTTGTGTTCAGATAGTTTTGAAACGTCACATTTCCATTTTGGCATTTGACATTTTTACTTCTACTTAGAATAAATGAACCGTTCAAAGCGAGATGTCATTTCAAACCGAAAACGGTGCGTCACCATGGGCAGCTTCAAAAATGTGATGGCGTTTCTCTGCCGTTTACTCAACAAAACCAGTCTTTTTTTTTCCCCCCCACCTGAAAATCATTTGGATTTTAACCCATTGGAATTTTCCAAAGCAAACCATGCTGTTGGGTAGTTACCAGCCAGCCCTGCCCTTGGGTCGTGCAGTGCCCTCTGTGTGGTCCTTTTTGGTCTAGACCAGTGGCATCCAACCAGCGGCCAGATGAGTGGTGTTGGGTCTGTGGGTGGAGCCAGTCGTGCATCAGTGCGATGCAGCATGCAGGGCCACGTTGCCCAGCCTGTGAGGCTCTCTGTGCATCTGGAAATTTGGCAGCATGGGAACAATGAGGGATTTTGAGGGGCCCTTTAATCTAACAGCCTGTCCCATCCCAGATCCCACTATACCTAAACCATTCCTGGCATATGTTTGCCTACCTGGTCTTCAAAACCTCCAGTGATAGAGGTTCCACACCCTCCTTAGAAAAACTATTACTATTTTACGGGTAGGAAATTTTCATGATTTCCAGCCCAACTCTCCTTTGCTGCAATGCAGTCACAAAAGGTGATGGGACCGGGTGTATTATCAGACCCCTTTTACAGATAGGACTCTAAGGAGAAGAGAGAAATTAAAGACCAGATCCAGTATGCTTACCAAAGAGCCTGCACTTAGGCTTGGAACAGCTAAAATGTAGGTGTCCTGCCATAGGAGGCAGATTCAATTTGACCAGGTTTAGGTAACTAAGATCTCTATACAATCAGTAGAAATCTCCATGCATCTTCTAAAGAGCAATGCACAAAGCTCAGAGGTGCCTCCAGGTACCCAACAGGAAGCTTGAAGCATAGGGGGTTGTCTGAAAATTACTTGCCTACTCCCAGGGATGTACTTGGTATGTGTATAACAGATATAATAAAAGGTATCATTTTGGAACCGAGAGTTCTAGTTTTTTGTATTGCTTACTCCCAAAAGTTTAGGCGGCTGGCTGACAGTGATTACACCCACCTTTTGCATTAAAAGGCTAGTAGTTAGAGCAACCAGGGAATGGGAAACCTGGATTCTGGGCCCTCCTCAGTCTCGGGGGATTCAAACCCATATCTCCTACTCCCCCAGAGCATGCCATAGCCACCAGGCTTTAGGAGCACTCTCCCTCCCTCCCTTAGTCCTGTACTGAAGCTGGGCAACGCAGCAAGGGAAGTCCTGAGTTGTTGCCCTTGCTCCTCAGGTTATTTCTGATTTGTTACCAATGACGGTGTAATCGGAAATGCTCACACACTCGTGAGAGCAGGTCTGGGACCCAGGACTCTTCCTCCCAGCTGAGTCCTGAACTGGGTTATCAGTGAATGGGATGTGCTTCAGGCTGGTATCTCTAGGGATTTAGGCTCCACAGCAGCAATCCAAATCACCATGCAGCTTGACTGGAGCCTGTGGGATGCAAGTGGATCTCTTCAGAGACTGAGAAGAGGCCTAGGTCCCTCTAGGCACTTGGGAGAGTTTGCAGTCCTCGCCTAAACTTAGGCACCTAGTTTTGTGGCTTCAGACATGGGGCTTGTCTGAATCCCTCCTTGAAACTTTGTGCTGTGCTAGGGCCTCCTGAACTTATAGATTTCATAGACATCAGGGCTGGAAGGGACCTCGGGAGATCGAGTCCAGCCCCCTGCCCAAAGGGCAGGAAGTCAGCTGGGGTCATAGGATCCCAGCAAGATAAGCATCCAATTTACTCTTGAAGGTGTTCAATGTAGGTGCTTGAACCACCTCCGCTGGCAGACTGCTCCAGACCTTGGGGGCTCAGACAGTAAAGAAATTCTTCCTTCTGTCCAGCCTGAAACGGTCTTGCAGGAGTTTGTGACCATTCGACCTCGTCATCCCTTGGGGCGCTCTGGTGAACAGACGTTCCCCCAGATCCTGGTGGTCACCCCTGATAAACTTACAGGTGGCCATCAGATCACCCCTGAGCCTGCGCTTTTCCAGGCTAAAGAGTCCCATGGCTCTCAGCCTGTCATCGTAAGATCTGTTTTCCTGACCTCTGAAACAACTAGTGGAGTTGTGGTCCTAAGTGACTTGACCAGGTTCACGTAGCAGACTGTGGCAGGGCTGGTCCCCAGATTCCCTGTCTGTGCTTTCACCGCAACGCAGTGCTCCCTGTTGACACCAGGTACAAGCAGAAGCCACGTGTGCTGTGGCCTTGCAGCAGTGGAAATGAGAGCCCAGAGAAGTTGGGCTGCTAGGCCTATATTACACTGGCTGTATCACACCTTGGAGGCTGAAGGTGCCAACCTGTATAGATGCCACCATGAGGTGGAAGTAGCTCCACTATCTAAATGGGGAGATGCCTTTTGTCACAGTGAAGGCAACATGGGAGCCCAGAACTTGAGATGCAAAGCAAAGCTGTGCCCTCTGCCAGTGCACCTGCCAGCCTCTGGTAGTGAATTACTGAGAACTTCCCTTTGTGGCTCCTGTTTTGCTATTTCCTCTGTCTTTAACTCTGAAAAAAGCCAAAATCTTTTGAACTCAAATGTTTCCATTTGGATCCGTAAGTCGTTATTGTATGCCAGCAGGTGACTGTCTTTGCCCAAATCCAAGGCGAGGTTATTTTCCCCATTCAAAAAGCCCTCTGTCTTGGATTTGAGTACAAGGTGGGGTGGGGAGGAGAGGACAGGTGGCTGCTGCAACTCCAGTCAGAGCACCCCACCACCGCCTGCCCCCCACCTGACCCCTGGTACTTCTGCTACCAGGGAGGATGGCAGCAGCTCTGGCCCTGACTCCAGCCTGGTCCTGGGGCTGGGGCCAGGGTCAGAGCTGCCACTGCTGCAACTGGTGCTGCCTGGCCAGAAATGGGCTGGAGGCACGGTTAAGGGGAAGAAATTGTGGTGTGGAGGAAGAAGTAGGGAAGCCAGGTGATAGGGGTGCTGGTGGCAGGGGTCAAGGTGTAGGGGGTGCAGGCACTGCAAAGCAAGCAGGTAGTGGGCACAGGTAGGAAGGTGCAATGGGCAGGGGATCAAGCCACTTGATTGCCCTGCTGCCTGCCCCCAACCCCACCTTCCTCCTTGCTATTGCTTTCCCTGCTGCAGTGGGGGGAGGGGGAGAACAAATTTAAGACAACACTTACCATGTTTAGGATCTAATTATTGGGGTGTCATCTGAAATTCAAAATCGTTTTGGATTAGGATGTTCGGATTACTTTAATTCATTTGCATTTCTGTTGCCTGCAGAGTAGAGGATTAACGACCTCTTTCCAGGCACCCCCGTGCATCTGCAGGTGAAACAAGAACTGTTGATTTGCAAATTGTGTTTTGCAGATACCTATTTATTCTATAACAACGGGGCCACAGATGTGGTTCTTTAACTGTATGTTTTGACCGTATTCAAGTTTTATTGATGTAAGTGATAGAAATGGTCTTTATGGAAGACGCCTCTTTTTCAGAGGGGTCCTGATTCAGTCTGGGACTTTTACCTGCTGCTTCAGTGCAAACACGATGCAAATAATAATGGAAAGCGTCCAGACAAACCATTGGGGATTATATTCTGGACAACATTTCTGTGCTAAAAGATGTGTCATCCTCAACTTCTGCAATTATTAGCTCTGTTGGCTATTTTGAAAACTGCCACCTAACGTTAAACCAGAGAGAGAATGAGTTTCCCGGGTGAATGAAATGGGCTGCCATCTAGAAAAGTACACTTGCTTCACGACTAGGACATCTCGGCCCCTGCATGTGGGATTAATGAAATGCAGCTTTATTTTTCCATCTACCACCAGCAGCAGATGGTGAGGTGAATATTGGAGTCCTGGGATACTAGAGAAAATATATGATGAGATCACTGCTTAAATGAAAGCTAAATTCTTTCTTGGCACCAATACACTGATATCTGTGGAGAGCCATGTAATTTGACTCTTGGGTAGGGAGCACTTCAGTGATGCTTAAGTATGTGAAGGTTTTTTGTTTGTCTTTTTGATTCAGTGTCTCCAATTGCTCCAGTACTTTAAAAAAGCAGCACCTTACCGTCCATCTTCCACTTATAGGAAGCCACCATCATTGCACAGCCCAGTCTGGATTCTGGAGCTGCATGCTTAGTTATGGCTGCAGGTAATTTTCTGCCACTTCACAGATAAGCTCCAGGTGTATATTCTCTCCACAAGTATCTGTGCAAAACATGGTATACCTGTGCCTCATAGAAACTGGCAGATTTGTTCTTTCATTATTTAACCTATTGGGGAAAAAAAGCCACAGTAAGAGAATGAAATTTGCTAGAGATGAAGCTTCTGCTGTGGTATGATAAAAACATTATAAGGCTTTTGGTGAGAGACTTACAGAATTCAATCTATATATTAAAAGGAAAGTTATGAGCAGGGGTCCTGGTTTTTCTCCAATTTAAAAAAAATCCCCAATTTTCTGTTTAAAAAAAAGTAACCTCAAATCCACATTTTTCCATGATTAAAATGAAACAGCACTAGACATGTATAGATCTAGATTGTCATCAATCTATATAGATGGATGGTAGCCTATTTAATTTGCTCGGAAATCTATATAGATCTGAGATCTAGATTGATCAATCGATATAAAATCTAGATAGATAGATATAGATATAAAAATATAGATCTATCCTAATATAGAGAGTGATGTTTAATTTTAATCATGGAAAAATGTAGCTCTGGGTCTATATACTATACAGATTACATATCTAGTGATCTAGACTAGATAGATGGATAGTATATAGATCTAGAGCTACATTTTCCCATAATTAAAATGAAACCTATAGATAGATATCTGACCCCAGCAGTCTTTCCTGCCCAAGTGCAGGGAGCCTGGACCTGACGAACTTGTAAGGTCCCTTCCAGCCCCTAAAATCTATGAATGTATATATTAGTGGCGTTTCACTGAAATCATGGAAAATGTGGATTTGGGGTTACATTTTTTAACTGAAAATTGGGGTTGTGCTTTTTCTTAAATCAGAGAAAACCAGGATCCATGTGCTATAGTCTATACTTTCTTCCCCAGGATGCAGGATAGAAGGAAGGGGCCTGTCCAATTCTAAGGGTCCCTTTAATCTAACGGACTACAGGTAAATGAGATCCAGCGCCTGAAAACGGAAGTTGAAAACTGTTCTAATACGATGCAGCTTTTTAACAGTAAAAACTGTTAACCATTGGAACTCATTGCCAAGGGGGGCAAGAAGCTGTCCATCAGGATGGAGAGTTACAGATGGAAACTGGATGTCATTCTAAAACCTATCCTGCAGGTTGCAGACACCCGTCACTAGGGCTTGATAACATTCATTCTCATGGCGAGAAACTGAATCCCTACCCTCCAGGAATCACTGAGTCAAATTCTTGGGCCTGTGTTTTACCAGGAGTCAGAGGAGCACATGATCATAATATTTCCTTTGGCACTGAGAGCCACTGCAGATACTGTCAGTGTCACTTCATTTGCTAATAGTAGGCAAAGCCATGAGTTGAGTTATGTAGACTGGCTCAAGTGAATGCTGACAACCCTGTTGTATCCCCTGAGCGAGCGGTTAACACATGGCATGTATGTTGCCAGAAAAACAAGTTTTAGGGAGCAAATTGCATTTAACAACATTTCGTTAATGATAATCAGAGCATTTCATGTCCTTTGCTAGTAGACATGAGTCCAATTCACATCTTACTGAGGTTTTTCCGTTGACTTGAGGTTGAAATGATTACAACGGGTCAGATTTATTTATAAACCTCTCAAAATAATCTAAAATCACTTTTCCATGCATGACAATATTGCATGCCTCGGGTCTGGCATCTTCAGCCTAGCTTGAAAGCAAGTGCTGTGTACCCTCAGAAGATGTCAGGAATCTGTCCTTTCCAAATGTACTCTGCACTGATTTCCAGCCCTGATGGGTTATGCAATATTAAGTTATCATTGCTGCAAGACTGAATATGGCCTGCTGTAGGTCTCAAATGGCCGTATTCTCCAGGGAAAGGATATACATTTTGGGAGAATGTAACAAGCATTTTTCTGGCAGGGTGCTTTAAGAAAAGGTTAAATATGCATTCGAAGCTGCGTAGTGGTTTGGAACAACAGAGCGGAGCTGGGCAAATACAGAAACCCTCCCTCTCCCTCCCCCCCCCCCAAACACCAATTTTCAGTTTAAAAAAAAAAAAAAAAAAAGTAACCCCAAATCCAAATTTTTCTGTGATTTCAGTGAAACACCACTAATATATAGATCCATAGATGTTAGGGGCTGGAAGGGACCTTACGAGATCATTAGGTCCAGGCCCCCTGCACTTGGGCAGGAAAGACTGCTGGGGTCAGATGAGATAGATATAGATATCATTAAAAGCGTCTGGATCTAGAGATAGAGATGGATGATTGCTGGGGTCAAATGATATCTATCTAAAGATCTATATTATCTATAGATAGATAGTAAGTGCATAAGAAATACAAGCCATCACATGAGTTACTGTATTTCAGTCTTCTTTCTGTTTTGTCTCGCTATCTATGTGGTATCATGATATCCCTGTGCTATCCTGTTTGCTCCTGGATATAGAAAAGGTTGTCTCTCTCATTTGTTTGAAGCAAAAGGAAAAACAAGTAATAATTTAAGCCTGGTTCTTTTCTCTGAGCAGCTATTAACTCATTTTTTTCCTGTTGTTGCAGTGGCAGGACACTGGCAGCAGTGCCCTCGTCTCCCTGCTTTCCCTGCAGGCATGTTATATGATGTTTTTGGTATTTTAGATGCTGTCTTGTAATCGTGGCAATGTGGGGTTTTCTTTGCTTAATGAATGCCGGCAAACACAAGGGGCTAGATACAGGATGTCACTTCCAGCCCCGTCTCCCTCGGTTCCATTAAATATGGATTTGTACGCTTACCTTTGAACCTTAGGCTTGTTGTTTGATATGGATGGGAGACCTAGACACTTCTTAAAAATCTTTTTGAAAATCCAATATTGAGCTGATTTTCCTGCGGTCAGCAAGGGAGAATGATATGTGGAAATGAAAATCTAATAGGGAACTATGAAGGACCAAATATAGTGACTGTGGTGAATGGGTCCCATCAGCAGGTCATGTAGCCAGGGTCGCAAAAATGTTGGGCCCTTGAAGTTGCCACCTCATGATAGACTTAACATGTTCCTGGGAGGATAAGATGCCCTTGAATTTAAGACACACACACTTTTTCTGAATCTCCAGTTAAGTACAGACCGTCAAAAAGTCCGTGGGTGAATCAATCAATCTTCTCAGGTCAGTCTTAACTGCGTAGATTGAACGAATAAGCAAGTGAACAGACATTCACTTTTGATTCTGGAAATGCCCTACATGCCTGCAGTGGCCCAGGCCAGAAGCCTGGAGGTGGTAGAGTATGCCTGTCTGCTTGGCTGGAGCAGATGGCTTGGGCCAAGGATAGCCCACCTACTGGGGGGGAGGGTTTGCAGGGAGCAGCAAAGAATCCTGGGATGCTGGAGGACTATGAGTTAACTTGACTCTGGGACAGAAGTTCAATAAACTGATTTAACCTAAATCAGTTAAGGCTGATACTATATACATCCAGGTTTATCTTAAACTTGTTTCGGCTATTTTAAAAGTGATTTATGTGCACTGAATTTCTGTTGTGATACAGATTTGAACTGGTTTCTGATCACTTATACTGGTTTATGTGCAACTTTCTCAGTGTGAGAAACAAAATAAAACAGCAAGTAAAGATGCATTTGCCAGGGTGCAATCTCTAAGATGCAAAGAAGAACTTTTGGTATTTTTCTGGACTTCCGTTTAAGGTCTGGGTTGTTTTTAAAAGAGAGATTTTATTTTTAAAACATGAATATTCTGATTTTAAAAAAATACCATGCTTTTCCTAGTGGGGGCACTCAGAGGCGTCTCCTGATACAGCGAGGCCTCATCCATGTACTTCAGGGGGGCTAAGGAGCATTGCATCCTGCCCCCAGGCTAACTGGCTTGACCACAACTACCCAGAGGCAGCCTGCCTAGGACAACTTGGCATGCTAGAGGGCAGTGACACCCACGACCTATGAGACTTGCCCATAGTCGCATGGACAGTTATGGTAATGCTGAAGCTTCAGCCCAGATCTTCAGAGTCCTGGCTTGGTCTTCCCTGGGAAAGGGGAGATCTGGCTGTGTGTCCCTGTGGTCAGGGTTACTTAGGTTTTTAACCAGTGGCCATCTAAGATAAAAAACCCAGGTCAGCCTCCCCAAGGGACTGCCATAAGCACTTGGTTGTAAAGTTGGGCTCTCTCATTTCTGGGTCCATGACTCTTGTATTTTTGGGATGCTGCAAGGCCCACCTTCAGTAGGAAGAGGAGGAGGATCCCCCCCCCCCCCCCCCCCGGCTCAAACCTGGGAGGTAGAGCACTCTCCTGGGAAGTGCAAAATCTGAGCTTCAAGAGGGTCTAGGACTCAAGTCTCACACTTTCTGGGTGAGTTCTCTATTGTGGAAAGGGCAGGGAGTTACAGCTGCCATCAGCCACGCACCTACACTCAGAAGCAAGACTGGAGGTGCCTATTTGCAGTCTGACTTAGACATGTCAGCTTTGGAGGGGGGAAGAGGTCAGAAACAAGCCTATGCCTAAGTGTTCCTGTGAGTTGTCTTTCATCACCACTGGGCTGGATTCCTGCCTTAGCCTTCTCATCATTCAGAACACACCTGGTCCTATCTGGATGTCTCTTTAGAGCCACCTAAGTCTACCTGCTGATTATGGAAAGATCCCAAGTGCCAAACTCAACCAAGTTGACTTGCCCTTCTGTGGTCAGGCACCTACATATTAGACACAAGCCCCTAAGTCTCGACCCTTGTGTAAACAGATTGAATGAGACCCTGAAGAGAGGTACTAAGCAAGGCCTAGGAGTTTTCAATCTGAATTACCACAATGAAGGAAATATGCTCTCAGTAGGGAGAGGTGGTGGGAAGTGTGAGAGAGCAGTCGGACACCTCTACAGTAGAGCCCTGGACTGTGTGAAGAAGTCAGGAACTTCGCAGAACTTCTAATGCATTCATATCTCACGCTCCTGTTGCCTCCCACCTGCACCTAGAGTTTCAGACAGTCTGTCATAAGGTAGCGACTGCATCCTAAATTCCTGGGTAGATCGATGTAGAGGCACTGCTAGATATAGATGCTGAAAGGGCTTGTGGTGCAGTCATCCATTTGTTCCTTGGGCAATGCTCTTAACATATTCAGATCTCCTGGGCACTTGGTGGGAGATAAATATGAGCCCCACCTGTGAGAACTGAGCTTTGCATCTGATGTTAGAAGTTGGAAACTGAATTTTAATGCAACAGAAAGAGAAGCTTGCACTATAAAGAGAGGCCTACGTTATTTTCCTTTCAAGCTTCAATAAACCCACTTCAAAACTTCATTTGAAAATTTCCATTTACCCCTGTAGAAATGAAGCACAAGCTTTGAATGTAACTTTTTTTTGAAAACCGCCTAGATTAATTTTCTAGGCTAAGTGTTTTTCTTTTTCTTTATTGATCTGAAATAACAATGGTGCTGCAGTAGTTACAGATTGGTTGGGATAGTGCACTGTTAAGTAGCACAATTGATTGTTAACTTCTCCTTTAACAAGTTAACTTAAAGGAGAAATTCCCCTGCAGTATATAGTTACCCCAGACACATATCCAGACAGTTGTTGTCACAGTTCCTTGCATTGTAACTAGGAAAACGTTTTATTAAAATCTTTCTTTTTCATAGTCCATTTCTTCCATCGGGATGCTGGTCTCAACCAACAGTCCTTTCTTTGAGCTTGGGGAATCATATACGACTCCCAGCTTCCTCTCCTTTATATTGACCTAGTAAGTCAATCAGGAGCTGAAGTATATGAGAGGCAAGGATATTTTTGGGAGTGATCTCTGGTATTGGTTAAACTGCATGGTTGGGAAAGATTTTAGACCAGTCATTGAGTGCAACGTACTCTTCTGTGCTTAAAAGTTGATCTAACATCTCTCCAAAAGACATCACTCCCCACCCCCCCCAAAAAAAAATATTCTTGATTTCTACATGTTTCCTAGACCATCACAGCTACAACATCACCCACACCCTGCCTCAGGAACCAGAATAGCCATTTCCAAGGAAAATCATACAGTCTGAAGTGGGGAAAAAACAACTATTTCAGATCGGAACAAAAAGCCAGAATGTTTCCAGGGCGTAGGTTGTAGCACAGGCCATATGAGGACACTTCCTCAGCCTGACGAAGGGCATTTGTGCCCTAAAGCTTGCTAAGAATTTGTTCAACTATTTGAATTGGTCTAATCAAAGATATCAGATTTACCTAAGGAGCCTTGCAAGCCAAAATGTTGAAATTTCTCAGGAACAAGAATTCTGGAAAACATTGAGCCAGGATCACCAAAAGATAGTCTTTTGCTTCCATTTCAATACGCAGTTATATAAAATGAGTAGCTTAACGTAGTCCAAAAGCGGCAATGAAATGATGAACACAAAACAAAACATTGCAACATTGTGGAAATGCTTTGGCTCTTTCCCTGCCAAAAATGTTGATGAAACAAACCTGTGAAATGTTTTGATTTTGACAAAACTGCATTTTTTTTAATGGAAAATAGTTTGACTAAAAAAAAAAATCCACCAGTTCTGTCTGTCTCTCCCACTCTTGGGGTTGTATACTGGTTCTTTTCACCACACGAGTGCTTTCCACAAAAAAAATCAGTAGGTTTCGTGGAGCATCTGGTTCTTTTCCCTTTTGGGAGGTAAACATCTGCTTCAGGAGGTGAGGTTTTGTTTTTGAATGTGTAGATGTTGCTGGCTTGCTCTTTCCTCCCAGCAAATCCACTGCACTGCAACTATAAATGTCCATGTGTGCCCATGACAGTGGCATAAAAAACCAGCAAAGTTAGCAAGAAACGGAGGTGGTTGTCACCTCTGCCTACCTAGGTATGTTCAGTTCAGATGCTCTCATTTGCAAGGGATTTCGGGATGAAAGAGAGAGGTTTAATCTGAGCACTCCTCCCTTTTCTCACTTATCAAATGCACTAAGGCACAGCTGTCTCATTCTTGCACAGAACCAGGCTTTTCTCCCTTTCCAGTCCTGTAGCCACCGTGACTGAGGTTACTAGAAGCCTCGGGTTAAAAGAAAGTAATCTTTTAGTCTTCTCTCTCTCCTCATCCCCATTGCGTTCCTTATTCTGAGTATTTGTCATACATATATATATAATATCCTGTTGAAGCTGGGCCTTGTGAGCAGCCAGAAGAGGGAGATGTAGGGGATCAGGAGGAGAAAAACAAGCGGGTGCATGATTCAATGAGGTGGCATGGGAGGGGGCATTGGGTCCCTGGAGATGTATCCCATGGCCATCTTTTCTCTTTCTCCAGGTTGCACAAGGATGTGGGACAATATCACGTGCTGGCCTTCAGCGGCAGTGGGAGAAGTGGTGGTGATTCCTTGTCCACCGTATTTCATGTTATTCTCAGCTTCTTTGGGTGAGTTGAGCAAAGAGATGTTATGCCCTCAGCCTTCCTTCCAGAGGTTGAAAATTGACGTGGAATAACCAGCAATCGGTGGGCCAGATTGTGCCTTCTGTCCCTGATTTCCCTGAGCAGACATGCATCCTGGTCTGTGAAGAGCAATCATTCAAGGGATGCTCTAAAAGATTAAATGATTTACCTAAGGTCATACAAGAAGTCTGTTGTGGAATAGGAATTTGAACTCAGGTTTCCAAGGGATTGTCTCTACCGTGGCATTAGTGCATCCTGGCAGAGTTGTTTCCATACACACCCTCCCACCTGCACCCACAGGCACTTGGGTGTAGGTTGGTGAGGCCAGCCCAGATTCATCCCCAATGGTCACTCCTAAGTATGCCAGAGACTGAGGGCTTGAGAGCATCTGTAAAGGGACACCTCCAAAGTGGTCTAGATATTCTTGGTATTGAGCATGCCTGTAGGTGTGGATGG
Source organism: Crocodylus siamensis (assembly GCF_052110815.1). Classification (NCBI taxonomy): domain Eukaryota; kingdom Metazoa; phylum Chordata; order Crocodylia; family Crocodylidae; genus Crocodylus; species Crocodylus siamensis. Next base: position 201,222,867 of record NC_143399.1, read on the forward strand.
GCAGAACAGGAGTGGGACATGCTTGGGAATGGCTTTAATGGATCACGCCGCCACCACCACAGGCAAGACAAGCCTAAGGTCTGAAACTAGTGCTGTATGAAATCTTCCTTCCACTAGGAAAAGCTAATCTATAGTGGCCTCAGACAGAGTTCCATTTAACGCAATAACATTGCAATTATGCAAAGAAAATCAATTCAACATGTTTAATAAGATCTTCATCATAAAACATATAGTCTGAGCCTGTCATTAATTGTCTGACGTATAAGATAACCAGACAACTACTCAATGTAATAAAATCTTTCTTAGGAGATGACAAATTTGGTCACCAGCTGAGAAACTAACCCAGTGAACAACATTCAGGAAAAGCTAAAAGATTAAATGAATGAACTCACTGGTCTACGTTTAAACCTTGGTTCATGGACGAAGTAATAATGAGATGTCTGGTCTCCTCCTAACTCACTATTCTTGGTTATGGTAACCCCTCCAGGCCTCAACTGAAATGGTAACTACCTTGTGTTGGAGTTTGCACATGCACGTAGTAGACAACAGTCCAAACAATTGAGAAATCACAGCTTGAATGCACCAGACAAATTAAGGGTGCAAGAAAGGGAACAGTATCTCCCTTTAGAGAAAGGGAGCTGAAGCATAGACTACCTATGTGGTTTCCCAAGGTCCAGGAAGTGGTAGCAGAACCCAAGAAGTAGATACCAATCTCCTGAGTCCTGGTTCAATGCCATAATGACAAAAAAAAAACCCCAAAAACCTTCATACTCATGTAGATTTTTGCCCACATCTGAGAAACTTCCCCATACTTTATCATAGATCAGCACACATCAGTTCCTGACAGGAAGAGCCAACAGCTGTAATAACACGATGTCTTGCTGGTCAGGAGTGCAATGCACCGACACAATTATGTAGAAAAACTGCCTCCAACTGATTCTCCAAACCCTTCTCACGAGCACAACACACAATTATTTTTCCTAAAGATCCTCAAGAGAATTAGTAAAGCTGAGATGAAAGGACCCACATCATGGAAACTGCAGAATTTCCAAGGAAGTTTCCAACCAAGAAAGTTTCCTACTTAGAGCATTCAACCAGAGTAAAACCAAGAGAATGTGTCCAGCTTCTGCTGTATCTAGTGTCACTGGGCCTTGGAGGAGGCTCAACTAATAAAACCTGGATAGCCAGTAAGCCTATAGTAAGATTGTTTTATGGAGTGGGGTGATCCGAATCCAGGAAGAACTGTTAGTTGCCGGTCACCTAGTGACTGGAGAAGTTATGTCAAAAGTTGTCCACTGGGACCCTGTATTATGGTATAGTACCCATCAAAGCCCTAGTTAAGCACCTAGGCAGTTGGCCTGTAGCTTTTAACAAGCAGCCAAAACCCCAATACTGTAGGTATATAAAATCGGGCAAGAATAGGTTAATTGACTGTGGTTAGCTGGGGATCTGCCAATCCTGATATGCATGAAGCAAGAAAGAGGTGATGAGGATGGACACAGCTGAGGAAGAATCATTGCTGTCTTGTTTGATCTTGGAGCCCGGAGTAAGGAAGAGTTTCAGCTAGGAAAATCTCTGCCTAAGGGAAGAGGGAGGGCCTGGAGCTTTATTAGGGACTAGATTAGTCCCATTGCATGGAAACAAAAACTGAGTCACTGACAATACTGCTGAATGTTGGTGAGGTCCCTGGCACGCTAAGCAGCAGACCTGGAAGTGGACCAGAAGCACTTCTGGATCCTCTTGGGAGCCCCCTTGTGTCCCCCCAGCTCAGTGACTGGTGCCTCCTCGGTCTGGGGGGAGCACCCAAGGCCCACCTGTGGATGTTTGCCAAGCTGGGGTGGGGGGCAGGGGAGGCCCCTGCATGTTCCCTGGCAGACCCAGAAGTGGACCAGAAGTACTTCTGGTACCAAATCAGTTAATCAAATCACTATCCCCAATTCCAAATCCGATTCCGAATCCAAATCTGAATCAAATATGTCCTGTTTCACACACCCCTAGGGTAGAGAGTGAAAATATGATAAGCAAAAGGCCAGTACATTTGTTTCTTAATAGAAACAAAAGTATCTTGTTCATATGGCTCACATCTTGGTTTGGGGTAAATGAAAGGTAGACTTAATCCCATGGCATTTAGAAACCATAAAATGCTTTGCATAGTCTTGATCTCATCCTATATTAAGGTTTTACACCATTCATAAAATCAGACGTGTCATTATTTCATGCCATTCATCAATAACGTTTAACAGGGAAGGACAAAGGTACCACTTGGCAAGTTTCTTTATGAAAGATCATTACTCATTATCATTATACCAGAGTAGTTTAGCTTTTGTTAAATGCCTACTGCATAAGTCACTGAAATTATTAAATTATTTATGCAGCATCTGTGATAGGACATGATCAGTCCTTTATTATAATATAAATCAGCATCCTAAGAATATTAAACCTAAAGTATTTAATGGAGTCCTTAAAAAGAAATAAACTAGTCAACTGTGGATGTCATCTTGACATGCAGAATCCCATTCAAAAAGTCAGGGGACACAGAAACATTCCAGGTTAAAAAACGGCCAAAGACTATGTTTGAGCTATATAACTATCTGATTCATTTTTGTTAGGTTGCTCCCTGGTATATCTGTTTCTCGGCTATCTTAGTGGCTTCTAACGGGGTTCTAAATTCACTCCACTCCCTGTGAACTTGAGGTACTCAATTTCTGTTCAACTTCTCTTAAGTTGTGTGGTGTTGTCCTTCCATCTCCAAGTCTTGTAAATCAGCATTAGATCCAAGGGTTCATCTCTCTCAGGTCTCCAAGATATTTTAGAAGATAGGGAAAGCAAAGTCATATCCCTCTCTCTGCTGGCTACAATAAGTGCAATCCCTGGTTTTCCTCTTACCTACATGAATAATTGACATCCTTTCTCTCACTCTTGATTAGCCTTTTCCTTTGGCCTTCCTGTTATACAATGCCTAATACTGGAACCAAGCAGTTTTAGGGATTAGAACTGCCTAGGAAGACATTTTTTTTAGCATTAGTGGAATTAGTACAATATTTTTTTGACTGACTAATAGAAAACATTCTGTTAACCAAAGCTATTTGTGGTAGCACTCTTCATTATACAGATAACCCACAATGCTCCTTAGTATACGTGGCGAGCCATCAAAAAACAAGAGTTTCTAGGAGGTCCAACCAAAAAAACACCAATTTCTTAATGAGTTTCATATCACATTTAGTAGTACTTCCTCCAGGAGGTGGGAGGTCCAGGAACAATTTCATTAGGGCTGCATCTACATGAGAGGCTTGCTGCTCAATAAACTAGTCACAGTCTATGCATGTGCAACAGTTACTGCACAGTAGATTCATTTAATGCACTGTTTTCTAGTACCAAATTGTTCCTGGTCAGCCTGAGCAGCAGGGGGCCACAGAGGAAGAACTGTCCCAGCTCGGTGGGATGCTGCCTGCCAGCAACATGGGGATCTGGACCTGTCCCAGTCTCCATGGGGCAAGGAGAGCCGTCCGGGCAGCCAGGCAGCTGCCTCCCAGCCATGTAGAGGTCAGGTCCCAATCTCCACGTGGCTGGGAGGCAGCTGCCCTGCAGCCAGGATGACTGTCCCTGACCTGCAGACATTGGGACCAGCCCCTATGTCCCCTGCCAGCCCAGGTCTGGCACCCAGGGCAGCTTGGAGCTTCCCCTGGCTGCCTCAGGGGGCCAGAGCAGGGTAGGAAATGCCCTGGACTGAACTTTTCTGGTTGAGAGCAAATTAGCTCCTGACGGGCAAATGTTCAGATGTGTGTGGGGGTGCAGTTTAATAAGCCTGTTTTTTTTTTTTTGGCATAGAAAATTCTGGTGCATTAATTGCATATGTAGATACGCCCAGTAGGATGCAAAGACACTTTGGTGAGCCATTGTGATATCATTGCACAATATAATGGGCTGATCTCTCATGAGACACTGAAACACGACGTTTCCCACAATGTTTTGGGAAACTCCATGTTGATAGCTTTGATATACCAGATCTTACTACCTTCCCACCCACTTCTTGTGGCCAGTCGCATCAGTTAGCTTGATCCTTCCTTAAATGTCTCACTTCTATTCCCCAGTCATTTGAGCTGGTTTTGTTGCCTGGAGTATTCGCCAGCAGAAACTCCAAAGCATGTGACTGTGCCATCTCTGCGGCACTGTTTCTGTTCCTTTGGAACTGGGTGAGCTGAGGCAGCACATGAAAGCTTCCACAATGTCGGAAAAGGTTCCTCTGCTCCTGGAGCTGCTCTACTTCATATAAATGTGCACGTATTCCCTGAGGCAGAGAACAGAAAGAGGGGGAGACTAAGGACTTACAAGCCTTCTGTTGGCAGACACCCATCGCGATAGGAAGCTGCCAAGCTGTGACCTCACCCACACATGTTCTGGCGGCTCTGCACAGCTCTGCTAGAGCTGCTGTGCCACCACAGCACACCGCGCATCCATCTAGGGGCTACAGCAGCTAGGAGAAAGCATGGGTACTTCCACATAGAGTTTTCTGATGCCTTCCCTGTGGTGTTAGAAGTCTTCAGTTGCTGCTCTGTTGGTAGAATAAAGGAGTCCACCTGCCCCAGGAGATATTTGTGTGGAAACACAATTTAGTCTGCAGACCTGAGTTTGGCAGTGCTTTGTGGCATAGATCAGGCCTAACTGACTAGGTTGGGGCTTAGCCCTGGTATAAGGAAGAACTGAATTCAAGTCCCTGCTCCACGGAATATGAATTATTGATATACAGTGGAGCAGGTTCAATAGGAGGATAGGGAGCATAGCTAATAGTCCAGTTTTCAAAGTGTCTGGATGAGATTCATCCAAATCACATGGGGCATGTCTACACACGCAGTTGTGTGCCTAAACTGAACACTCCTTTGTTTAAGGCACATTAAGACAATTTAAGTGCGTGTCTACATGTAGATGTGCTAGTGCATGTTAAGGCACATTAAATTTAGGCTGGCATAGCTAAGTCATTTTGGTGCACATGTAGCCATGCTAGTGCAGATTAACACAGTGTATGTCCATTGATGTACACCGTGTAATACTCATTAAACATCTACATGTGGGCTAATGTGACTTAGCTATGCCAGCATACATTTGGTACTTGCTTTAAGCAGGTATCAGATTTAGGCAGGATTAGCCTAAAATGGACATTTTTAAGGTACATTAAGAGCATACACATGGACACAAACCCTTAATGCACCTTAAAAATGGTGATTTTAGGGTAATCCTTTTTTTAAAGGCCACGTGTAGACAAGCCCATAGAGCAGGTGCTTATTAGGACTGTGCGAAACAGCACTGTTTTTACCTTGACTTCTGTTTTGACGGCACAGTGTTTCATTTCAAGTTTAGTTTATTTTCGAAAGCACTGTTCCATTTCGTTTCATCAAAACAGTTTTGCTGTTTCAATGCTGTTTTGACATTTCACCAGTTGGCTATAATGGGGAAGCATGTACTGGAAGAGGAGCAGCCTCCTGTGATCCCAGGCAGATCAGGACCCACACCCTGGGGAGGAGTCTGGCAGAGCCCCACAGCCATCCCGGGGGTGCGGGCAAGAGGCTGCCACTGCTGCCTGGGACCAGCGCTGGGAGCTGAGCCAGTGGAGGGAGATGGAGCGCTGCCCTGGCACTGTGCTCCGCTCCCCCCACCAGGCTCAGTTCCACAGGGCTGCAAGCAGCTGGGAACCAAGTCCAGAGCACAGCCCCGGTTCTTTCCAGCGCCCACCATCATGCTGAGCTCCATGGGGCTGGTGGTGCCAATTGGAGCAGGAGGCGGGGAGAGCCAGGGATGCACTTCCCATGCTGCTGAGCCACATGGGGCTCCAGAGCCACTCGGAGCACAGCCTTGACTCTACCCTGCTCCCACCACCTGGCTGCTGCTTCAAAACTCGAAACATTTTGAAAGTTTTGAAACATTTCAGCTGGCCTCATTTTGTTTTGAGGCTGTTTCAAAGCCCTCTGTTTCATTTCAATTTCACTGTTTCAAGCTCGAAACAAGTTGAAACAGCATTGAAACGAAACAGCCGGCAAATTTTCGCACAGTCCTAGCGCTTATACCTGGGTCTCTCATGTCACAGACGAGTGCTCTAACAGAAGCACAAGTTATTTAGCAATGGGACTCTTCATCTCTTTTGCTTTGACCAGAAATTCCATTCTGAACCCAAGCAGTTTTTTCTGTCAAAACTGATCACTGCATTTACATAAAGTTGTGCGATCCAACGGAAGATCCTTTCACCAGAAAATTCCCACTCAGCTATACTAGAGTTCTCAACTCTCACTTGCATCTCTTAATACTCCCTTTCTTGTTTACAACAGCTGCATCTTGCTAAACTATCACCACCACTGAACAAATGAAGCCAGTGCAGCTAAAGATCAAGGTCATGAAGCTCAGAGTATTCTTAACCATATTTCTAGCATGTAGTCGCATCAGGAAAGGATGATAATAGCATGTAGACTTCAACGTGCAGATAAGACTCAGTGTTGACAGGATGCTAGGATGGTTGCAGCATCATATCTAGATGACCATCTCCATGCCACCAAGGACATGACTGAAAGCTCAGAGAGCAGGCATATTTTACACAAGCCTCTGTCTTTTCAGTGACCCTCATCAGGACATTAACATGTTTTTTGTAATGGTTCTGGGTTACAGGTTACAGCAAAACCTCCGCTGGCTATCCTGACCTCCCTCTTTTAATTCACTGGGCACGTTTACATGTGCACCTTAATGCACATTAGCCTATTTCAGTGTGCATTAAAGTGTCACTAAAAAAGCCATGCTGTTTCGTTAATGTGCATTAAAATAAGCTAATGCACATTAAGCATCACTTAAAAACTGTGGGCGCCTATACGTGAGCACGGAGGCTATTCTAACTTACTGGAATTCCAACACATTGGAGCAGACTCAATTAACTGAGTCTTCTGGAGCATGGCAATTGCCACACTCCAGCATCCTCCTGCAGCTGGTGTAACAATGTCCCCAAGCTTAAAAATGGTGATGGGGGCATATGATCTAAAGCTTGTCAAATGAGCTTTGGTTCAAGCACCTCCGCCACCATTTTTAAGCACGGGGACACTGATACACAAGACACGGCAGCACTTTAATTAGAGAAGCTCTCAGAGCCACTCTAATTAAGGTGCTGCCCCTACCCCTGGAGAACGTGTAAAAGTGTTCCGTGCTATTTAGTTAATGCACATTAAGACAGGCTAATGTGCATTTTCCTAGTACCTCACAGTGGAGGTGCTATACTTAATGCACATTAACTAAAGCATGTTAATGCACATGTAGATGTGCCCATTGTAAATAATTTTTATTCCATTGTATATAGTCCATGCTTTTCCTTTGCTTTAGGCCAGTGCTTCTTGTTCTACACTAGAGCCCCCAAACACCGATTTACTGAGGCATGCTCACTCCAAGAGGTGTATTCTTTGCCTGTGACTAGGCAATGCTTCTGTCACTTGTGTGAAACCCTAGCTGGCACTTGTGTGAAACCCTAGCTGGCATAATCTACAACAACTGTGTTTGCCTTCTCACCTTCACTCTGTGATCTAGCCAGCTTTTATTGCCATGAATGATTTCTTACATTGATTTCCATGGTGATTATCCTGGCTTTTTTCTTCAGTAATCCAAACAAGTGTGTTCCTTTTTAAAAAAAAAAAAAAAAAAAAAGTTCTATAACTGGAGGCCTATGGGCATTAGATACCAGCTGTAAAAATAAGTAGCCACACCTCACATCACTTCTGAAATGAATATGTATGTGCAGCAATGTATTGGGTACTTCTGTACATTTAGTTTTCATTCTTGATGTTTTGTTTTGTTTTACTGGATTTAAGAAAGTCGCTTTGTATTTTTCCACAGTGATTGATGGCAACAGTGAGTTATTTTTTTTCTTTGCTACAGACAGTGTACGATCTGTTAGCCAATTATATAGGGCTAAGGTCTCACCTGTACTAGAATAATGCAACAACTAGTCACCATTGGGCAGGACTTTTTCTACATAAGTTGCTCTGTGGTAGCTATTTTCTTATATGCTCTTACCCTGGGATATATGAAAGTTGAAACATAGTAACTTACCCCTCTTTTATTGAGAGCCAAGCTGTGGAGTGTAGCTTTCATCTACCACCCAGCATGAGGGTATACTACAGTGGGCAGAATGGAACAGCTGATGTACAGTAAATCCCTGATCCCTTCCCTCCAGCATGTCTCTATGCCTTAAGTGGAACACAATGAAGTAGTGGAAGCCTAGTTCAGACGCATTTAAACCATTTTTTGCCCTCATTTCTAATTAACCACTGCTTGTAACCAATCAAGTTAAACCAGTGTAAGTGACTGTTGCTTAACTGAAATGCACTGCATTAAGAGATTTTGCTGGTCTAATTAGGGCCTTGTTAGACTTTATGCTATAAGCTGAACAAATGTTAATCGGCTTAGTGCAGTTCAGCTTAGTGGAACAGTTACACACTAAGGGGAAAAGCCTGCTCTGATTGCCCCTCACCTGCACAGGTGTGACTTTCCAATAGAGACCTGATGAGCAGGGACAGGACAAGGAGCTAGGGGAAGGACAAGCTCCCTGCTTCCTCAGGGGAGAGAAGGTGCTGCAGCCCCAGCTCCTGGAAGCCATGGTACCTCTGGCCACCGCTCTGACCAGCTCTGCTCTTTCTGGATCCAGGTTGGGGAGGGAACAACACTGCTCAGATGGACTTTGCTCCCCACTGGGAGCAGAACTAGCTGGGTCCACACAGGGGAGCCTCTCCTGCTCAGCCCCGGCTGGCTCTGCTCCTGGCGGAAGCAGAACCAGTCAGAGCAAGTGGTGACGGGAAGCACAGTGGGCGCACTGCTTCCTGGGATACTGGAGGACTTCAACTTGGGCAGAAAAACTACAGAGAATGACAGCAAGTGGATAAAACAGGAGCAAATTAACCAGATCGGTGATATTGTTACCTGGTGTGGGGTAACATTAAGCCAAACATGGACTGCTTTAAGCCACTTAAAAGGTGTTAACATACAGCCAGTCCAGGGGTTAAGATCTCCAGAAGTTGCCTACAGTTACCGTGTAACAAGGCCCTTCCACAGACATTCCATTCTCTTCAGTTACATTGCTGCACTTTTATAGTCTGGACAGGTCAGATTGTGTTCCAGCTAGTAGGTCTCCAAATGGACCTAAGTGCAATTCTGTTTCATTCTGTTCAAGTCCCTGAAGATCCATTAATGCTTCTGTTTTTGTAACACACCATCGCCTTACCCTTAAGACTGAGTCACAAAAAAGCAGCAAGGGAGGGGAGAGAACCCACCCACTTTTTCCAATAACTATTTTTCAAGCACAGGATGAAACAGAACTGCACTTAGGCACCTTAATCTACTTATGTTCCTAATAAGTGGAATAAAATCTGGCCCCATGTGAATGCATCTTTTCTGTTTCTGACGTTGCCATCAGGCCATGTTCTGCAAGTTACTTGAGGCCTGACTTTTGCAAGCATGAGCATTCAGAGTATCTAATAAACTCAATAGGAGCTGCAGGGACTCAGCACCTCCAAAAGGTAGACTTTCATCTTTTCAGTGCCTCAGTTTCCCCATTTATGAAAGAAGCAAAATTGCATTCACCTACTTCACAGGAAAGTTGTGAGCCTTAATTAATATTTCTTAACAGTACTCCCAACTTTAAGCATACAAAAAATGTGACCTATACCCCCAAATTTGTGAGATTTAAAATTGAAAAGTGGCTCTACATGCACTGGATATAGTTTAATGTTGCTCAACACTTCCTATTATATGACTTCATTTTCAGTTGCAGCTGTTCCATGGAGAAACTCTTTTGCCTCCAAGCTTTTGGTCAACTGAGACCCAGCCCAGGCTTCTACCACCTGAGTTTCAGGAGTAAACGACAGCAATAGAAAGTTGTTATCTTCATGGTGGCTCAACCACTACATTGTGCACACACATACGCTCACATTTCCCAAATGAGTTTCACAGTTATTTGCTAGATGACAGAGGAATGCTGTGATTCCAGGATCCTGGGTTTGGTTCCAGATGCCTTAAGTGATTAAAGACCCTTCTGCCCTTGACCCATCCAGTGCATCTCCATCTCCTCCCTCTATGAATACCCCCTACTCCTGCCCTTCTCCTTGACCTATTCCTGTTCATCCTCCCATATCCTGTACTTCCTCTTATTACTTCCTGTTTCCTCCTCCTGTTGCTTTCCTTGGCTCCTGGCCAGGTGTCCCCATGCTATTCCTGTCCTTTTGCTCCACCATCCCTGGCTTATTCCACATACTACTACCCTACCCTACCCTACTTCTGCTCCTGTCTGTCTCTCTCCCACCTGACCACATTCAAAATGAAAAGAGAATCACAGAGCGACAGAAATACGGGTCTGGTAAGGACCTCAGAAGGACGCATCTAGTCCAAAGGCAGATACACCTGGTCTAAACCACCCCAGTCAAATTATTCTTACCTGCACTTAAAAACTTCTAAGGATAAAGATTTTGTGTCTTCTCTAGGTTATCTGCTCCAGTACTTATCCGCCCTAACATCCAGAAACTTCTTCCTAATATCCACTCGAAATCTTCCTTGTTGTAGTTTCACCCCATTACCTCTTGTCTTCTGTCCTGTGGCGAACAGTTGATCACCAGTCTCTTTCTAACAACAATTATCAATGCCCTCCTCCCCACCCCTTCTTTTCTTCTTCAGACTAAATAATCACAACTCTTCCAGACTTGCCACTTCTTCAGACTAAATATTCACAACTCTTCCAAACTTGCAATGTATGTCATCATTTCTAGAACTCTCATCATTTTGGTTGCTTTCCCTTAGACTCGTTCCAATTTATCCACCTCTTTCTTGAAATGTGGCGGTGCCCAAAACTGAACACAGTAATCCAAGTGAGGCCCCCAGTGCTGAACAGAATGGAAGAATCACTTCCTGTGATTGTGCGTGGCACTCTCGTTAATACATCTCTGTCACTAGGTTTTTTGGCAATGATATGCTCTGAATGATGTGACTGTGTAAAGTAACACTTATGATGCTTATGATGTGTATATGCACTTTAGAGTGTTCTGCATCAGATGTGCCTTCTTCGAAGTATTGCCAGAGATGATGCAAAGGATTGTGGGAATCATCTGTAACTTAGAGGCCTCAGGCATAGGCCAGCAAAAGTAAGGCATGACTGAGCTGCTAAACTAAATGGAAAAACAAAAAAGATGGGAATGGGTGACAGAGAATAGGGAATTGGACCATAAAGTAGACTGAACTCCTCTTTGTCCGGCATGTCCGGTCCACCAAAGCAAGCTCTCGTCAGCCACAAACACAAAGTGCATAGGTAAAACTTTCCAAAGCGTCTTAAGTCAGGTCGGCACTGTTGAAAATGTCACCCTGTATCTCAACTCTGCTCTTTCTTACCAACCCGCAAACTTGGCATGCCTCTCGTGAAGTCAGGTCTTACCTCCAATTTACACCAGTGACTAGTGCCTGGAATCTGACCCTGTGCACTTACCTGAAACAGGAAGACCACATCATTGATTTGATGGCTCTCTAAATAAGCAGCAACTAGAAGACCCTGAATTTTATGTGAACCAATTACAGGCACTTTAAATAGAGATAGGTCAACAGGTATTAAATAGATATGAGGTATTTTTTCCTATTTTGAGAATCCACATTCGTACTTTCCTATTATATCTCCAAGAGCCTAACTAGGCCATTTTCTGTTTGTATTTGAAATCTTTTTTTTTTCCTTATCTCCTTGGATTTTTAGACCAATAGAAATAAGTCAAGAGACCATGGAAAGTCTTGTGCCGCCCCTTTTTGAGGCTGTGCCAGGAGTTATTTTAAATGCATTGATCCCAACTATGTCCCAGTGACTATGGGGCCTTATACAAGACGGATTGTATTCTTGGCATCTTGCTAAGTGTTTTTAACCAGGTAAAGCATGATTGGCTGGGAGGTTATAAATTTATCATAACATATCTGCAGCATAGTGCTACTGTACAAAGCTCTGGCCATTGTATCCTCTTGATCTTCTCTGCTTTCCATATATTCAGCTAAACCCTTTCATCATTATCTATCTGCCTTTATTATTCTGGGTATTACCACTTTATAATGGATGTTATAACTGAATCAAGTTGAACATGACAAGAGAAGATCCATCAGACATGAGTCATTGCCTGTCAAAGACCGATCCCCTACAGTCACAAGTTAAAGCAAATTTGTGCCACCCACCATCACCACCCTGCACATATCCAAAGCAAAAGGAAGCACCTAGCATGGAGATTATGACCCTAATTCTGCAAATGGGTCCATCCATGCTAATAAAATTAACCGTGTGGTTGACATTTGACAGGATCTGGGCCACAACAATCTGATTGTCTGCTGCCTTTAGCCTTGTTTAGTCAACTTACACCGATGCAAAGGGGGTATAAAATAGAACAGTCAAAATCAGTAAAAAGTGTCTTTTTGGCAGAACCGCATTCACGTTTGTTGATACCAAAGGAATAATTTTTCACTTATATAAAAAACGGTCTTTCTTATTGTTTTTCCCTTAAAACACTTTTAATTTTCAGTCGTTTAACCACAGTCCTCTCATTCTTTTTTTTTCCTTTTTCTATTTTCCTATTGAAATGGGAGGGGGATAAAAGAACAAGGGAAAAAAGGAGGGCGGGAGGAGAGAACTGGACCCATGACAATTTTTTTTTTAACCAGGTAAAACATGATCGGCAGGCAAGTTATAAATCTGTCATAACATATCTGCAGCATGGTGCTACTGTACAAAGCTCTGGCAGTGGTATTCTCTTGATCTTCTCTGCTTTCCAGGAAAAAAACAGAAAAAATAAAAAAGGTAAATAGTCTATTTGGTTAAATTTTCATTCCCACCCCCCATAAAAAGGTGATTTTTGCGGAAAACCTTTCTAAACTAAGAAACTCAGCCCAACTCAAGGGCAGCGTTTCCCTCCCTCTCCTTTGTACAGGGACTACCAGAGGATTGAGGCAGGGAGAAGCAGGTGTGGCTTCTGCAGACAAATGCTGATTTTTGCATTCACATTCATACCTTGTGAACAGTGCGCCCATGTTAAATGACTGGATACTCCCATACAAAGCAATGCAATTGCTAGAAGAGCCAGGTGGCTTTCCAAGATAAAAAAATGCCTTATTTGAAGCTTGGTTTCACCTTAGATTTTGGGGATTTGCTCATAATAAGTGTGTCATGATGTCTGTCCAGCAAAATATTGGGAATTAAAATGCTCAGAGTTTTTTGTTAAACACACTTGTGCTTCTAATGCACTTGTCAACTAGCCTATGCATCCCCACATAAATAATAATAATAATAATATAAATAATAATAATAAAGAAGCTGCTTCTGCCATTTGTAAATGTGGTTAATACTTTAGATAGAGCAGTAGAGCCGTATGCTTGCAGATGTGAAGACCCTACATTCAAATCCATTTAGCCTATAATTCGTGAAGCTGTGACATCTCTGCTTGAGGAGAACTCGGGGATTTTATACTTGGAAATAGTCTTTATCATGCACTGCTATGGTAGTCTCTAAAGATTCCAGTTCAAAGTGGCCTCCTATTGTGCACTATGCTATGAGGTCCCTTTTAAATTACTTTAAAATGTCACTGATTTGAATACTGGTGTTAAGGACTGGAGTCACGGGGATTAAAACTTTCAAGCTAGAGAACAATAAAGATATAATTTCTAAAGAGCATCACTCTTCATCCTATTCCCATTGCCACCAATATTAGAGCCTTCATAGCGTAGCCATTGCCAGATCCAAATAAGAATATAATATGGTGGAGGCCTACAAAATCCTGCCTGGCATAGAGAAAGTAAATAGGGATTTACTATTTATCACCTTCCAAAGTACTAGAGCTAGAGGGCAAACAAGGAATTCATTATGATTCAGGTTTCGAACAAATAACAGGAATTTCTTTTTCACACATGGGACTTATCACCGCAGGTTGTTACAGGGACTGATCATTTTAACCAATTTTTAAAAGCAACTCGACACATCCATGCAAGATATCAGTTACTGATTAGCTTTATATGCCATCCTTCCCAAGGGCAGCTTCCAACAAAAGACAAAACTTATCAAAGCAGAGTAAAATGGGCAGACACTGGGCAGGTCCACCAGTGAGTATTAAACATGATAGTCAAAGGTAAAGCCTCAGAGTTAGGACTTCCTGGGACTTGGAGTGCTGGAAGTCAAAAGAGAAGAGGGATAGGGGACAGATAAGTCTGAACAAGCCCGACATAGCTTCTTTTCCCGTCAGCAAGCCGTCTGTGGCACTGTGAGACCGAATGCTGGGCTGGATGGACTGATGATCTGTCCATCTTAAGAATGCGGGTCATATCAGAGATCAATGATGAGTAAGTTATTTTCCCTTCTTCAAACTCCAGAGAAACCTGTACTGGAGTTTTACAGTGCTATACCTAATTAAGCAAAAAAAATGGTGCAGTTTGCATAAAACAAACGGGAGGAGGAGAACGATGCACATTTACTAGGAGAGTAGAGATTGGCCATGCACCATAAGGGAAGCAGAAGAACAGCACGTAGTGTTCAGCAAAGCAAGAGCAGCAGGAAAATAACTGGCCATGTGAACACAGTGGAGCAGGGCTATGGCCGTAAGCACTGGAGACCAAACCAGTGTGAAAAAATAAGTCACTGAGAAACTGGATATTTCTGTATGTCCTGCAGTATTTTGACACCACAAGGCAGGCTTGCTTTTGCACTTGCTAGGTTTTGTGTAGGCTGCAGCCACAGCAATATCTAAAGATTGATTCTATCAGGGCAAGACTCAGTCAGATAGAAAGAGGCCTTTTGGCTGGAGGCACAGCTTCTGAAAATATCTTTGACAAAAGTAATTACCAGCATTTCTCAGAGATCTAATCACCTGCATATTCAGTTAAGCTGAGTTTGCAAAACTTCTTGCAAATGTCATCTGGTGGCTCCCAACAACGTGGCGTCTCCCCAGTGATATCCTCCTAACGAGATGCATCGACCAGTGCATCTCGTGTAAAACTAAGGACGAGATACTCCTGCTGTACTCAGAGCTGGTGAGACCGCAGCTGGAGTATTGCATCCAGTTCTGGGTGCTGCATTTCAGTAAGGACGTGGAAAAACTTGAGCAGGTCCAGAGAAGAGCCACCCGTATGGTCAGGGGCTTGCAAGGCAGAGGGACCTGGGCCTTTTTAGCCTAAAGAAGAGAAGGCTGAGAGGGGACTTGATAGCAGCTTACCGCTATATCAGAGGAGTGCATCAGGAGCTCGTGAAGACCAGGGCCAATGGATACAAACTCCTGGAAGGCCACTTCAGGCTTAATACCAGGAAAAACTCCTTCACAGTCAGGGTGTCCAGATTGTGGAATAAACTCCCTGCAGAGGTGGTGCAGTCACCTACCCTGGAGGTTTTCAAGAGGAGACTGGACTGTCACCTTAGTGGGGTCACTTGACCCCAGTTGTCTTCCTGCCTAAAGTGGGAGGGCTAGACCTGATGATCTGCAAGGTCCCTTCCAGCCCTTACAATCTATGAATCTATAAGATTGCAGGATATCAGGTATCTTCCAAACAATCTGGAAGAAGAGTTTTGGCTACAGAAAGTTGGGATAGTAGAGGCATGGCAGAGTCAACTTGTTAAAAAAGGGATGGGGGCCATTATTCAGAAGCTGTTCATAGAATCATAGGAAATATATTATTACAACTATAGAGGAATAGGGCTAAAAGGGACTTCAGGAGGTCATCTAGTCCAGGTTCCTGCTCAAGGCTCAACTTTAGGAAAAGCTTCTTCATAGTCAGGGTGTCCAGACTATGGAATAAGTGTGGTGCAATCGCCTACCCTGGAAACCTTCAAGAGGACACTGGATGGTCGCCTCGCCGAGATTACCTGGCCCCAGTTGTCTTTCCTGCCTAGTGCAGGGGGGCTGGACCCGATGATCTTCCAAGGGCCCTTCCAGCCCCTAACATCTATGAAGGCAGGATCACCCATGTCTAAACAATCCTATGCAAGAGCATGCCTAACCTGTTCTTCAGATTGCACGGCCAGCCCCCGAAGAACAAAGAACACCCTAACCTGCCATCAGTGGGATGAGAGCACTATCCATGTCCTGCCATTGCAAGGGCGGAAGTTGCGTGTTAACTACATGCAAGAGATCTTTTGAATCTTTCTGTTACAAAAAAATGTAGTAGAGTCAGTCCTGTATAATAACTAATCTAGATTATTATCTCACGGTGAAGTCCAGGCCCCAAGAGACTTAGTGTATTTTCTTTTTCCCATTGGCTTCAGGGGAGCCACAATTCCCCATGGAGTATGGCAAGAGTTTTTACATGTACTGGTCAGGCTGCAGTGGGTATCTGCACCTGCTGAGAGACTGAAAAGATGTTAAGAATGAAAACACTATCACCAGTAGTTTGTAACACTTAACTATTGACTGACCCTATTATTTAGCCTGCTCTCAACCCTTGCTTACTCAAGTCCAACACATTTGTGTAAAGATTCTCTCTATTGTTCTCTCTGCTCTGCTGGGTTCTTGCTGCCCTTCCATTACACTGCCAGCAAATTGCTTAGCCTCTTCGTTAGCAGCCCAGGTGACCTAATCACTAGTTTCTTCAGTTCACATCTCTTCCACGGTCACTCCCAACTAAGTTTATACTCCAGGAAATTCAATTTCCAAGTTCTGCTTTCTGTATAGAAAAGCGGTGCTGTAAATAATGAAGTGAAAACATTCACCAACATTTTATTCTCCCCTTGTAATTTAAATTCCCTTGTAGAAGGATTCATTCTGTTTTTATCATTCTGCTCTAGTGCCTCGCTCCAGACAAGTTTCTCAGAAATCAAGATGGCTTAAAGGCAGGAAAGACATGGCTCTTTCTATTAGTATTCTATAGAATATTCTATATAGATTCTTCTTAAGTGAAATAATTACATACGCCATTTGTGACCAACCTCTGCCCAATGAAAGAATTATATATGCAGGGGTTTGCTATTTGTAAGCTGTTTTTTAATGTATGCATTGCTCTACATTTATGTTAGGGATGGCTGAAAAGTGCTTCCACTTGGAGCAGAATGGGGTAGGCACTTGTGATCATCTGAAACCAGCCACGGATAACGCTCTGTTCTTGGGCAGATCTGGGATTTGGTAAAGGGAGGTATGGGGGCAGCAACTGGTGCTGCAGGGGTGGCTGCTCCCATCTCCCCACACCCACCGAGGCAGACAGACCACCCCATGGGAACAGCAGCAAAAAGGATGTAACCATGCCACTTCATCCCCTCCAGATCCTCTCCTGGCTCTGTTTCCCGCACAGATGAGTTGTCCACTTATGGCAGAAAATCCCATTGTCCCTGAGGAGCAGAGTTGTCAACTCCAATCTTCATCCTAGGCGGTTCCTTTAAATAGAGCGTCAACCAGATTGACTGAGTATTTTTTATGAGAAGAAGCCAGCACACATCAGAGGGCAGGTGGGTCAGGTGCTTGCATTACCCCGTGGTGCTGAAGAGATGGACTGCGACAGTCTTTGCCAATTGGTTTCCTGAAACCTGGTGGCTTCATGCCAGGGTATATCATATTGATGATGTCGCAGTGGGAGACAGATGAAGCCAAGCCGTTATCTACCAAGATGGGTTGGAATACCCTAGCCAATCTACAGTGGTACAAAGTGATACCCATGGATGCAGCTATAGGAGGTCAGGTGGTGAGAAGGAAGGGCATGTTTGGGTCCTGGCCTGTCAGGTATTGAAGCCAGAGTACAACGAGAAGGATTCAATGAATCCTTGTGCTGCAGGAAGTGTGCACTGTCCTTCAGTAAGCTTTGAACTTGTGTAGAGTCTGGGTCTTCCTCATGGAACCAGCGTCCTGAGTCTGGTTGGCAGAGATTTGGGGGACTGAACACTGTTTTAGGCAATGCCATGTTAAAGCCCTTTTGGGCAGTAAGGTCCTTGATTCTGAAGAGCAGGACCAGTCACATGGATGCAATTGAGATGAGATTTTGCCCTTTTGCCTTTTTTGACGTGAATGCTATAATATTCCAGAGTGACAAGTCCTGAGGTCATTCATTCATCACCATCACCAGCAAGGTGTCAGCAAACTCCCTTATGAACCTGCCAGTCTTAGGTGGCCTGCATAGGAGCATAAAATCCATAGTAGTTATAGGTCTGGTTCCTTTCTTCAGATGCTGAATGTGAACAAATTGTCTTACTTGAGGTCTCATTTTTTTTGGTTGCCTGAATACAAAATGGATGCAGGACAAACTGCTTTTTTGCCCAATTTGAGGCTATGCTGGGGCGAGTCACCTTGGGGATCATGCATTGTTCAGCTTCAGTTTTTGTTCGTGTTGCTTTGTGCTACGTTTTCTAGCCCCTACTTAAAATAATGGCCCCAGTCAGATGATAAGTAGCCAATATTTGATATCTGTTTTCTTACATCTGTAGCTTTCTTGGACAATTTCTTCTCTAGTTGAAGTGATAAATATATTTATTTGTTGAGAACTATGACCTGATAAAGTGCCTGGGGTGGATGGAATAGGAGCGCTCTTTCCCTCTCAGGTACTCGTATGTGCTGGATAAATGGTGCCAAAACAGTGATGGACATCATCATAATAGCAAGAATAATGCTTGATAAAACTGAGCCCAAGAAACAGGGCGTGCATCAATGGTATCAAATATCTACTCCCGTGTATTTTGTTCTGTGACACATCATGGAAGCAATGACTGGCCATGTACAAGTCGCAACGCTTGTTGTTCGGCAAGTGCAGCCAAAGAAGGCTTTACACTTTTGTGATCGTTGTTCTTTGAGGCTGCCTGGCCAAATGTGATACAACCGCTACTTGCTTGAAACGAATTGAGCTCGTTGAGGGCTGACTCCATGATGGAGTCCTGCACTTAGGATGGAGCAATCCCATGTGCTGCTATACCCTGGGGACCGACTGGGACAGGGGGCAGTAAACTGAATAGGAGCCAGCAGTGTGGCCTTGTTGCCAAGAAAGCTAACAGCATTCTGTGCTGCATCAGTAGATGTGTTACCAGCAGACCAAGGGAAGTGATTATTTCCCTGTATTCAGCACTGGCGAGGCCACATCTGGAGTCCTGTGTTCAGTTTTGAGGCCCCCCCACTATGGAAGGGATGTGGACAAATCGGTGAAGTCTTGCAGATGGCAATGAAAATGGTTTGAGGGTTCGGGCACATGACTTCTGAAGAGAGGCTGAGGGAACTGGGCTTATTTAGTCTGGAGAAGACCAAGGGGGGATTGAATAGCAGCCTTCAACTAGCTGCGGGGGGGCTGCAAAGAGCATGGAGCTGGACTGGTCTCAGTGGGGGCAGATGAGAGAACAAGGAGCAATGGGCTCAAGTTGCAGCAAAGAAATTTAGGTTGGATATTAAGAAAAAAATTCTCAGGAGGAGGGTAGTAAAGCACTGGACCAGGTTACGCAGAGAGGTGGTGGACTCTCCATCCTTGGAGGATTTTAAGGCCTGGTTTGACAAAGCCTTCGGTGGGATGATGTAGATGGGGCTGGTCCTGCTTTGAGTAGGGGATTGGACTAGATGTGACCTCCTGAGGTCCCTTCCAGCCCTCATTGTCTGTGATTCTGCAGAGCTGTACCACTGTGGTACCACAAGGCTGTAGATAAACACGGGACCTCAAGTCTTCAGGACTTTCCTTCTGGAGCCTTCCACCAGCATTGGGTTCACATCCAAAAGGTTTCATACTTCCTTAACTGTAAAAACAATAATAAGACACAGTGCAATCTTCCCAGGGAACTTATGGACTTTCCTTCACTGGAGGTTTTTCAACAGGCATCTATTTGGGTTGGTTTAGGAACAGCGGATCCTGCGTCTGTGCCAGGGGGCTGATCTAAATAACCTTCAAGGTGCCTCTCAACCCTTGGAGTCTACCATTTTCATCCTTGTAAATGGTGAGATGGGTCTCTGCTTTGCTACTGCTGTAGTAGCACCATAGGTCTGGCTGAGGTCTCCTTGAAAATGTGATTGTGCAAATGAAAATTTTCATCTGGCTTCCAAAAATATTTAGAAGTGAAGGGAAAGGAAAGCTGTGTAGTAATCAGCAGTGATAGTGACCCCACTGCAGAGCTTCAGATGCCCAGATAGTGAGATGGCATAGCAATCTGTTTGACTTTTTTCCATTTTCTTTATCCAGCCTCTGATATCAGTCCATTTGCTTATACCAGGAATACTTAGTCAGGGTGTTGTGGCACCCTGGAGTACTGCCAGATCCTTTGAAAGGTGCCACAAGGTGTGAAGAGATTAAAATAAATGCAGGCTGAAGGTTGTTCCTGGCTGGCCAATTCCCCACACCCACTGCTCAGCCCCTCTGCAAGGAAATCACCACTGCAATGTATATTATAAGGCTGCCTCTTAAAGACTATCTAAATTGGAGATGCATAGGCTTTAAAGATCCCAAGCTTACTTCATCAGATGAGTGCCTAATGAACTGAGCTTGTGTTCACAAAAGCTTTTGCATCTCTGATCTGGTTAGGCTAAGGTGCAAATCTACCTTGCCATCTGCTGGACTTCAGACTAACGTGACTGACTACCTCACTCTGGTATAGAAATGAGTTTTGAAATAGGGTGCTATTCAATGCACAAAGTTATGCAGGGGTGCCTGGGGTCCAGTGAAGGATGCCTCAAGTCCAGAAAAATTTTGAGAGCCTCTGCCTTACATTATATCTCATTAGCACCAAAATGATGCCTGCTCCTAAATCAAAGTATAACAGAAGGACACTTTTATAAACAGTTTATGTAGCAAAGGGAAGCTTTTATACCCACTTCTGTTCACTTGCCCATTGCTTCATGTCACTGCTCCTACCTTCTTTCCTTAAGAAAAAGTTTTGAAGCAGATGTTTAATTCTTAGTTCTCATCCCCAGCACTTAATGCAACTAGTTTACTTAAAAATGATAGCTCTACATGGAAAACAGTGAAGTCAAATCTTTGTTTATCGCCCAAAAGAGAATAAAGGAGAAAAAAGCAGTTGCTAACATTTGTAAAGGCTTTAGGTAATTCTATTTGCATCATTTCAATAGGCAGTGCTGTTGTGAAGGTATAAGTGATGCATTTAACATGTAGGAGGAACAGTGAAAAGGAAATGAAAAATTGCTATTAGCTCATCCTCCCCGTTTTGTGTAGGTTCAGGATTGTGCCCTAAAAAAATGGCCAATGAAGAGAAAAAGTTAATTGCAAGTATTTTTGCAAGTGGTAAGTCTTGATTAAGTTTGGGAGAATATGAGCCATACTTCATTTGTTAATTTGGAAAGGTTGTACTTTTGAAGTGATGTTCATACACACAGTCGCAAAAGCAAAGTTACCACACTGCAGCAAAGAACGGTTTTAATAAAGCACTGAAATGTCAAGTCCAGGACTAAATGAAGCTCGTTTCAGCAGGAGGAAGTTTATGCAAGTCCATTCATTTGATCAGGCAACAGAGACAACCCTGTACAACTGCGACAAGTCGGAAACAGTGATTTTTTTTTTTTTTTTTATAATCAAATAATTAATAGAACATTCACTCTAATTGATGTGGCTGTGAGTCACCAGCTCAAATGTATTATTAAAACTATTTGGATCATTTTAGCATGCAAAGCAATTGTGATTTGTTCACCGAACAGTTGCTAAACTCACCAACTTAAATAGTTAGAACCAGCAGTTTGGCCAGGTCTGTTTTGTCCAAATTAGAATGAAAATGACTCAGTAGATTTCGTGCTTACTAAAGTTTTTCTGACATCTACCTGAATTCTCCAATGCTGTATTTCTTCCTATGCCTCCTGTGAGACCCTCTAAACGATTTCCTCTCATTCCCTTTTATACCTTTGATGTGTGTGATTGTCATATATTTTAGTACCAGCTAGCTATGCTATGTAACCCACCCCTGATCCTGCTCTGGTGATGTCAGTGGCAACTATGGGCACATCTATATGTGCATGAACGTGCTCTTCCTAATGGGTATTAATAAATGTGCATTAGGCTGCCCTAATGCACAGTACCAGAAGTGCACGTTTTATAAGTGACACTTAGTGCTGAATAGCCTGTTTTACTGTGCATTAGTGTAATTCCACCATTTTTTAGGTGATGCATTAATGCGCCGGAAAACAGGCTACTGTGCATTAAAGTGCACCCTATATCATTGACTGTTGATTTTACTTGGACTATTACCTTCAATGGGAGCAGGGTGGCAAACAATGAAATGCAGATACCCCGTTCCTTTGCTAACCCCTGGGAGATGGTAGGAGGGATAAACAAAAAAATGAGAAATGCTATTGTCAGAACTATCCCTAGATATGTCAAAAGGAAAACAGCAGAATGGCCCTTTTTTCTCGATGCAACCATCTATCAAGTTATGGTATAATGGTATTCTCATTTGAAATGGCTCTCTGCATGTTTCCATTGTTGGCTGCCATAGTCTTCCAGCTTAGTTTCATAGTTTGTAGGGTCAGAAGGGACCTGAGCAGATCAAGTCTGACCCCCTGCCATAGCAGGAAAAAGTACTGGGGTCAAACGACCCCGGCAAGGTTTTTATCCAGCCTCCTCTTAAAGACCCCCAGGGTAGGAGCCAGCACCACTTCTCTTGGAAGTTGGTTCCAGATCCTAGCTGCCCTGACCGTGAAGTAGCACCTCCTGATGTCTAGCTTGAGCCTCCCCTCTGCCAGCTTGTGACTGTTATTTCTAGTGACTCCTGGTAGCGCTCAGGGGAATAGGGACTCCCCCCAATGCCTGCTGGTCCCCCCTGACTAGTTTGTAACAGGCCACTAGATCCCCCCTCAGCCTTCTCTTGTGGAGGCTGAACAGGTTCAGGTCCCGTAGCCTATCCTCGTAGGGCCTGCCCTGCTGCCCCCTGACCATGCGAGTGGCCTCCTCTGGACCATCTCCATGCTGTCCACATCTCTCCTGAAGTGCAGCGCCCAGAACTGGACTCAGTACTCCAGCTGCAGCCTGACCAGTGCCGCATAGAGGGGGAGGATCACCTCCTTGGACCTGCTCAACATGCATCTGTAGACACATGACAAGGTACGGTTGGCCTTCCTGACCGTGTCCCCACACTGCCGGCCCATGTTCATCTTGGCATCAATGACAACTCCAAGATCCTTTTCTGCCTCTGCACTGACGAGAAGGGAGTTCCCCAGCCTGTAGGTATGGCGCTGGTTCTTCCTCCCCAGGTGCAGCACCTTGCACTTGTTGGTGTTGAATGTCATCCTATTCTAATCTGCCCCCCCCTGTAACCTGTCTGGGTCCAATTGCAGCCTATTCCTCCCTTGGTGGAAGGTGACTTCTGGAGGTCCCTTCCAGCCCTACTTTTCTATTATTCGTCCCTCCTCTATATTTGTTTCAAACTTGGTTTCAGGCTGCACACTGGACATCCCTTGATGGTGCTTCCCTTCCTGGTTTTCTTTATCAGTTTCCTCTGTGCCAACACAGTTGGAACCAGATTGTATTCTGCTCACAGGGTATGGGAACATAGACACTGTAAGTCTTCAGTCTCCAGCTGTATCTGCCCTTTCAATTCCTATAGTTCTGCTTACTTCTCATAATGACCTTTTTTCTTGTAGCACCCTATCTCCTTTATCCCTGCACCTCTGAAGTCCCCCAGAGCCTTTCTGCCACCCTCCTAGTCAACAGGCTTAATGGGCTTTGCCTGCTGAATTTGGGTCAGTCCCCTGAGCAGTTATAGCCTATAAGATGTAATCACTCCCAAAGTCCTTGCTTCTTTTTCACAGGTCCTCATGGAGCTTTGGAACAAGGGCTTTTGGAAAGATCTCCACTCAGCTCTCAAAGCACTCAGTGCCCTAGCCAGGCTCTTTGCATTCAAATACATACAACGCAGAAGGCAGCGTGAAGGCCCACAGGAAAAATGCATCCCAGCTCCACAGTCAGTTACTTGTAACTCACTATATACAAAGCCAACTTTGCTTGCCAATGCATTAATTTTATGGGAACCCTCGCCTCTATTCCACTCAAACATGCCCTTCCCTTGCTAAGGCCTAATAAGATTAATCTCCTTTTTATGGTGGTATTATATTGCTGCCCTCTTGCATTGTGCTTCTCACTACCAGCTTTTGGTTTTTTTTACTTGCATTGCTCAGACATTAACAAATCATTTGCTTCTGTCCTCATGCTCTCCAGCAGTTAGCAGAGTCAGTGTAACCCAAAAGAAAAGTCCATAGGTCCACCCTCAGCTGAGCATGATTAAGACCCACCAGCTGTAGCCAATAGCACATAAGGGTATGAGGAGGCTAGCATCACATCCAGCGACCGTTGACTCCCCATGTTAGCTGCGCTAAGTAGAGGTTTTCAGAGCAAGACTCAAAGTAATGCCTCTATAGAGTTGCAGCACAACACCGTAACTACTTGCCCATCCTACTCCATGATTCAGGCAGGACCTGTTCCCCTCTCTTTCATGGGCACTCCAGACTAAGTTTGAAGAACCCATCAAGAGGTTCAGGTTACTAGTCAAGGAATTTCTGTATTTTAGGATTGACTGCTAAAGATCTGATCAAATGTACACTGAAGTTAACTGAGAGCATCTCCTGGACTACAACAGGCTTTGGATTAACCCTTGGCTAATTTGGAAGTAAAGTTGTCAGTAATTTTGAAGTAATGTTGTCAGTACTTACCAGCCAATCTCTTAGGGTTTGTCTACATGACAACATGAAGGAAAGTTCATGTGAATTAATTAAAAGTTTAAAATTAAAGTGAATTAATTAAACCTCTTATAGAGACACCCTTGCTTAAAATTAATGTCATCTTTATTTGATTTAACTTAATTGACTTCTGACATGAAGCATTTTAAATTGAATTGCAGCCACTTTAACTCTCAATAAGAGGGTCCACAAAGCAGTTTAATTCAATTTAACTAATTTATAGTAGAACGCTGAGCAGCTGCTGTCCAGTCAACCACGACATTGCTGCATATTGTCATGGGATCTGTCTTTAAACAGAGAATGATCAGTGACTACTTTAAAGTTTCTTCACCACCACTGTCCATATTGAATTAAATTCAACAAATTTCCATTGATGGTATAATAACCTTGTTAACATAGTGGTTTAATGTGCAGTGTCTTTTTGTTATACTGTATTTTTCAGTGGTATTACTGATCAAAGGCATGTTTCTGTAACGGCACATGAGTTGGTCTCAGTTGCCGTGGGGTTCAGCATCCTGTCATCCTTTAAAAATTCATTCAGATTAACTTTGAGTGGCCCTTTAGAAAGAAGCCATTATTCAGATCAACCCCACTTTTATCAATCTGATTTTTCTCTTCTGTCATTGCTTCCCACTATAGTTTGGCCTCACAGAGATGGTTAAAGATGCCCTTCTACTGAGAAATATCTCTTTCTATCAGTATAACGCTCCTGGTTTTCCAGTGAAACTTAATTAAATTCCACCAGTCAAGTGGCTGGCCTTACCTAGTTTTCTTATTCATAGCAGGAAAAACACTGCTAATAAATTCTTTAGAAGTCATGTTATATCTCAAGAAAGATTCAGCTCAGAACAGTCGTTTTTTTAATTGTTCAGGAGAAGCTAAATGTGACCCCAATTCTTTAGAAGCTATGTTAGGTCTGGAGAGATTCGAATCGAATCGGAACAGACATAGTTTAATAGTTTGTGAGGGGATATTTGTTTATTCTAGCTGACGGGTGAACACGTTTTTGCTAATATTTATTTTTTATTTTAAAATGTCATTGCATTGAATGCTAGCGTGTAGGTCAGAAGAGCTACAGCAGCCCGAACTCTTCAACTACAGAACAGATGAGGCATGTTATGTAGATACTGTCACTCTTCATCCAATTCCAACTGTGGTCATCTTATAGGTCACATTAGAAATCAGCAACGGGGAGGTTGCGCTGCTGTTGACAGTCCTGTCTTTTTCTATTGTGCTTCGAGATTTCAACCACTTTACCAGCAGCCAGCTTCCTTCATCATCAGGTCTTGGGCAGCCTTCACTCCTCCATGCTCTTGCCTAGATGTATGCAACAAAGGTCATGGTGTGATGGTCATAGATCTCTTCTGCATACACCATGATCCAGAGGATCGATGATTGAG
Organism: Crocodylus siamensis; assembly: GCF_052110815.1. Classification (NCBI taxonomy): domain Eukaryota; kingdom Metazoa; phylum Chordata; order Crocodylia; family Crocodylidae; genus Crocodylus; species Crocodylus siamensis. The sequence continues at coordinate 201,248,896 of NC_143399.1, forward strand.
TCAGCTGAGCAGCATGAAGCAAGAAACCACAAGTCCAAGTGAGGGCTACGTTGGGCTACTTTCAAGAAACGTATAGTCAACAGCTAGCAATGCTACTTGCAAATGTGTCACCGTAAGCAACTGTTATAAAAGATGATTATTATTATGTAATGCAGATACTTATGTAATTAACTCTCTCTCATCTCAGTACCAGTGACATAAACATGTTATTTGTACTACAGCTTCAAAATGATGGGGGTTTTCCTTCCCCAACAAAAAATTTAATCTTTGGCAGAACCAGAGTCATGAATGTCACTCTTCTCTACCACTTCCCTCACCCTAAAGTAGGGCTCTCTCAGTCTCTTGTTGGAGCTATTCCACCTCATATACATCATTCATATACAGACCTCTCATATACATATATGCTTCATAGGCATAATTCATTCTCCCATTTGTGCTCTGGTTTTTCATTTTGAAAGCTCTTTGGCTGTCCTGATGATGAGCAGGAAAACCAGAAAGGTATGAAAGGGGAGAAAGAGCTAGGTCTCATGTATCTTTTCATTTCCTGCATGCCCTGAGTTCTCATTGGGGAAAATGCAGTTTCAGCCTATGGGAGATCGTGCAAGATCATGCCCCCGGTTTGTCTTTAAAAATTCCAGAAATGTGTGAAAGACAAAAAGAAGCAGAGAGACCTTCTCAGAAAGTGAGGTCCCATAAAAGCAAGAGAGAATTGTTTTGCCTTGGGCATCCCAGCTCCCAGGGATGGATGTGTGACCCAGAGTCTTCGTTTCTAGAGTCAACTCCTCACTGCATCTTTTTTTGTTTTAAGATCACTTTATTCCTTTCACTACTCATCACAATAAAATCAATCATCCCTGCTCACAGAGCTGGAACAAAATGATAAAAATAAACCTGTTTTACAACTTCACCTCCCTCCTGATTCTAAGAGCTGCCTTTTAGAAACTCCCCTGGAGTAAAACTGCTGTATTTTCATTTCCTGCCTGCTTGCAGACAGGGAAAGCTAAAGGAAAATTGAACCCAGAGTGGGCCCACAGGCCACTGCAGTGTGCTACGAGGTCACTGTGCAAGAAGAAAAGAGCTGAATGCAGCTGATGCATTTCTTGTTTGACTCATTCGGTGTTTTTAGTTTTTGCAATAACTGCCAATATATTAATTCCATCATAATGGCAACCAGACATCTCGTCTGCTTGGATTGTGCTGGGGGTTGTCACTTCCCGGTCCTCTGCCTCAGCTTCAGCAACAGCATTGGTGCGTGAGGATTGTTATATTTGTGCATGAGGGTTGTTCCTGAACTTTTAAGAATAGGTTAGACGAGCACTTGCATAGGATTGTTTAGAAAGGGAGGATCCTGCCTGGAGCACAGGGCTGGATTAGATGTGCCCTCCCAAGTCCAGGTTTTCTATGATATTATAGTCTGCTGTAGAAGAAATAACATCTCCGTGTTAAAGTGCTCTAAGATCTTTGGGTGGGAAGTGCTGGCTAGGAGGCAAATTCGAAATTTAGGCACACTGGGAAAGGAACCAAGGAAACTTAAGACTGAAAAAAAAAAGTGTTAATTGATCCAGCTAAGATGACAAGCCAAGAATCAAGCAGCCAAAATCTGCCCCAAATGGAGGAGCGAGCCTTTCACAGGAAACACAAGTCAAAGTAGGTCAGATGATAGGATCGACTGATATCAGGAAGCACTAAAATTTGCACGTAACTTAGAGCTGTAAATGATCTCAGTTGATATTACAGTAGCTAGACCATTCATGGGTGCTTTTATCTAATGAAACGATGTGTGCGTGTGGTTTGAACCCTTGTAAAAAGAAACAGGAATAATAAACCTGCAGATAGGCTTGACCTACAGCAACAGAGACTCAGGTGGTAGGGCAAGAAAAGCAGCTGCAGTGAGCAGGCAGCCACTCAGCTGTGCTAAGGCACCAGGGTTTCAGTTGCAGTCAGATTTTCAGGTAGGAAAAAGTATAAGGAAATGTCGTGTTTTCTAAAGGTGACTGGCCGTTGCACTCTTGAACGCAGTTCGATTCCTGTTAAGGCAACAACTAGGCCCCTGCAGACTTCCCGTGAGAGACAGCTTGCCCTTTTGTTTAGGACCAGATCAAAGATCAAATAGTTTGCAATAGCAAAGATGTAGAAAATACTGAAAAAAGGACAGCTGAGCATTCCCTCATTGCCACATAATCAGTTTGTTCTTATTTGGAAGAATGTGTTACTTTGCTGCGGGTGACAAATCTCATCAGTCTCGGGGCGTCCGTGGCAACGTTTACAAATCCCCGTAGCTTCACAGATTTGGTTCTTTATCTGGGGAATCATAAATGCCTCGGTAGCTATCTGGTGTTTGTTCAACATGATAGATTACACCGTTTGTCCAGTTAGAGACTGTGGGCAGTTATAAGGGATTGAAGTTGCACAGAGAGATCTGAGAGCAGTGGATGCAACCAGTTTGCAAACCATCACCTGAAATTGTTCCACGGGAAGGGCAGGGCCAGAGTTCACAATGAAAGTGGATGGTGGGGACAAGGGAGGACTTGTTTGTACAAATGAGTATGTGTTGTCATCTATATCTATTTGTGTGCCTCCCTAAGTAGACTGGGAGCTCCTCTAGGTGAGGCCCATCTTTTATTCTGTGTCTGTACGGCACCTAGCAAACAGGCCCTCTTGAAGGGGTTTCTAAGGGCTACTGTAATACAGATTATAACTACAAACTTATGTGTAATAGGAAGTGAATACGCCTGCAGATGGGGGTGGGGGCGGGAATCCCAAGTTTGCAACTCCTGTTATTGGCAACAAATAATTTGCACAGCTCTTTTCATTAGGGATGTAGGTAGCGAGCACCTTGAGGGATGTAATGACCAGCCCTGAAATCCTAATTGCAGATGAGGACACTGTGCGCTTTGTAAGCCAAGACCCGTGGTTGAGGAACAGGCATAGTTCTGTTAAACTCCCCCAAATGCAGAAGATCATTCAAAATAACTAAATCGCTTTGCTCTCAAAGTCTGAGCTTGGTATCTGGGTATTGCTGCATGTAGTGCACAGAAGCAAGGAATACAAATGCAGTAGGACATGTCCTAGGAGCATCTTTTCTTGAGAAAGGCTAAGCATTTCTGCTTCCCATCCAAGCTGGGACATTAAAGTCAGGGGTGACCTAAGTAGGTGTTTTAAAACGTCAAGGTTTGAATGCAACTTGGAAAGGGAAGTTATGTTATCTGAACCTGTTTCTTTAGCTTCAAAAGTCATCTAAGTCAATGACTACATTGTCCCTGTCCAAGAATATTCTACTAAAATAAATGTATTGAAGCATTCAAACCATATGAATGTTTTTCCCCAGTATCTGTAGTTGGAGACACTTTGTCCTCATTCAAGTAAGATTCCTATTGATTTTAGTTGCATATCAGACCAGTAAAACAGAAGGGCTTGTCTTGTAGGTAGGGGCCTGACTTCCTTATGGGCTATCTATGTTCAGTCCTCAGCAATCCTGCACATGTTGCCATTTCATATGGTGTCTAGACAGTGTCCCTCACAATGAGCATGTCTACACTGGTCCAGGGAACACCACAGTGTAGTGCCTCACCCCAGCTCTGCATGTGCCACCACCCTGCGTGGCCGTGTCCAGGTGAGCACGGCCGTGCACTATGTGGCATCACACTGCACGTTCATGTGTTCTCCGTGCTGCAAGGTAGCAAAAAACCCAAAAAACGCCTGTGCAAAAAACAAAAAATGGGGCGGCGCAAGCATGGGCAGCACGTGCCTCCCAAAACTGGAGCCAGGCCAGCCAGAGCCACACCAGCTGCAGGCCAGGCTCCAAGCAGCAGGATCACCACAGCTGCAGTCCTTGGAGGCCCTCAGCAACCCAGATAAGGCTGCTGATGCCAGTCCAGTGCTTGCCCCAGCTTCCCCAACCCCACCTGGGTAACCTGCCATAGTGTATGGCATTCCCTGAGGACAAGTAGCAGCGGCACAAGATGTGCTGCTGCATCTTGTCCCTGCAGAAACAAACATCCACGCTCGTGTGGATGCAGTGCATCTGTCGTAATGGCCAAGACAGGGAGAACTTAATGGCACACAAACCTGGCACTCCACTCAGGCAGCCACACTACTTCAAGAGGTAGCATGCACAGGGCATGCCTCCTTGTGGCATAGTACTGAGAAGGTCTAGTAGACATATCCAAGGGAGCCTGGTCTAATGGCGCTGTGATGATACGAGTACTAAGTCATAATTCAGCAAGGTGCTGGAGATCTGTCTTCATGTGTTGCAGAGTGTAGGAGCTGAAATGGGTCAGAAAGTGCTCATGTTAAGCATGTGTCTTTTTTATTAATCCTCTTCCTCTTTTCCCTTCTAGGCAATGTATCCAGGAACTGTACAGACAAGGGTTGGGCAGATCTGTACCCTGCAGCATATGCAGCCGCCTGTGGGTATGATGCCAACAGCACTCCAGGGGATGAGGTCTGTACAGCCCTGACACGCAGAACTCAGCATGGTGGCGTGGAAAAGACTCTCTGATTTCCCACCCCCCCAGACCCATTTTTCCCATTCATGTCCCAGCCGTCAAGGTTGGCAGGAAAGATGACTTTTCTACTGACCCAGAACACATGGCAGCAGAGATCTAGCATTTCTCCTGGTCAGCACTGACACCAAAGAGCCCATCCTGGCAGGGGATGTGTGCACCTCCAACATCTCATTGATTCCACTGGGAGCTGAGGATATGCAACGCCTCTGCAAATTAGGCCACGTTTGTGCATATGGAATAAACACTGGCTTACGTGCTGTAATGGGGGGTCTCCTCCCTTTCTCTGATGTTTCTTGAAAAATGGCTAGCATGGCATAGGCACCCAGCTCCAGAAGAGGGTTCATAGCTGAGACTCCTAACTCAGGGCTGTGAATTCCAGAGAGTAACGGGGCACCTGATCATTAAGCATTGCAATCCTTGCATGCCTTTTTTAATATAGCCCATCGGTTCTGCATATTACTCTTTGCATGAGCTATGAAAGCGGCCACACAAGGCATCGTAGATTTGCATGTGCAGCACTTGGCCCAAATCTTTCACTTAAAACCCTCTACTCTATATCAGCCCAACCAGATAACCTGGACTGAGGTTTTTAAGGTCGATTAAGAGATTGAGGTACAAAGCTCCCATTGAAATCAGTGGAAGATTGTAGCAAAATACCTTAGGTTTCAGAATCTCAGTTGCTGAAGTGTACTAGCAAAACATGAGACATGGTTGGATCCTTGCTTTTAGATGCGCACTGCATGCAAGTCTTTCCCTACTTCCCTGCTTGCTCAGCATAAGTGAATGCCAGGCCCAAGAGGCTTTGCAATAAAAGAGTCTGGACATTGGAAGATACTCGCATTCACCAGTCCATAGTCCTAGCGGGTCCCCAGTACTCCCACATCACAGAGGCAATTAAGAAAATTTCAAAAGAGTTCAGCTGCTTTGATGACAAACAAGTAAAGAAAACAGTAATAGAAGAGCTGCACAAAGAACACCAGTGCCCTACTGAAGGGAAAACTGGAGCCAGCGACTGGAGCCAGCCCCTATACATCTTCAAATACCCTGTTTTGAAGATCAAAACTTCAGGCTTGGATTCCAAGCCTTGTAACCCATTGCTGTGTCTCTGGACTGTGAAGGCCCTTTTCCAAGGACTCAGATTTGTGTGCAGCCTGCAAAGGGATTTGGGAATTCCTGCTTCATGCTTGGACTACCCAGTGGAGCTCAGTATTGCACAAATGCCTTGTTACCAAGACACCGCATATTGTGCTCTTTTAATTCTCTCTTAATTATTTTCTTTTGACTCATGGAGTTTGGGGATGCTGTTTGCGTCTGGGCAAGATATGGCTTAGGCAGTAACCTACTGTATGGTCCTGGAAATGACAAGCTGAATAGAAGAGATGTGTTGAATAGCCTGAGGAGGGGAGAGGGTTTTGGGGGGGAAAATGGAGAAAGAGGCTGAACAGAAGACCTGAAGTGAGGTTGATAGTCATCCATGCTTGAAACGTCCCATGCATTTTTAATGTCTGCTGAGTACCACTTGGAAACAACAAGAAAAGTATGAAATATGGATAAGTGTTTGCAAAAGGCTCTTCCTGAGCAATAGGAGTGACGCCCTTATGAACCCCGTGATCTTACTGTGATCTATGGTCTGATTTTCAAGGAGTTTTGCACTTGGAAATGCAGGAAATATCACATGCACATTTCCAGATGCCTCGATGCAAACTCCCAATACTGTGGTTGTCCATGGCAAGGCAGGCTCCTGTCTAGCTGGGCACACCTGTGCATTCGTATGCATGCGTGTAAACGGGCAATACAGCATGTGTGTGTTAAATTGGTCTTGCAGTGTAAAGAAAAGCAGGAGTCTGATGGTCTGCAGAGTTGTTACAGTTCCTGAGGGCAGTTTGGAAAAGCAGTTGCGATCAGAAAGAAAACACCAGTGGCATTTTGTTGTATCACTGAGGTCATCCAGTGTCCTCAGACCCCTGAGCAAACGTTAGCTGCTGTATTCAGCTCTCCATTACAGTGGGGTAAATGTGGAAGTGGCTCCACTGAAATCTATGGTGTCAACTCAGAATGTGCCTTGGCCTAACAGGGAGGAGAGCCACAACATGCCCATGACATCAGCAGCGGTGCTTGCAAGTCATGGGAGAAAAAGATCAAGCAAGTTGCTTAAAATCATGGGACAGTTCAAAGACAGAGCTTGCCAGAAGACCTGATGTGCATCTTCCCAGTTTTCATTAATAGAATATACTGCTCTTCTCCTTTAGTTTGAGGGCCAGAGAAGTGCCAAGGATTGAAATCAGTAGGAGTTAGGCACCTAAATACTTCTGGGCCCAAGTCCCCAGTTCCTTCTATGGTCTTGGGTAGGTCACATAAGCTCATTTCCTTGATTCCCCATCTCTAAAATTGCAATACCTATGCCCACTCCCCTCAGTGGGGCTGCTGCGAGGATTGATGAAGTGATGCATCTAGTCTGGGACGTTTCTAGAAGTGATGCTTCTCAAAGCGACCACTTTCACTCCTATGACGGCATCTGCCCCTTCAATCTTTCCATTTCTTTTCCCTATTCCCAGGGAATGGAGGGAGGGAGAATCTGCCTCATCTTTATCCTCTCACAGCTCTTCCACCTTTGTTTCTATCCTCTCATAGCAACATAGGGCTGTAAGGGACCTCATGCGGTCATCTAGTCCAGCCCCTGCTGAGGTCGTCATCCCGTCAGTAATGTGAGCACTGGACGCACGGATCTCTCTTCTGTTGGTTTTGTAAAAAATCCTCATCCTTTTCAGATCCCTTAAAAATGATATGAGTAATGTGTGTGCAGTAGCTCTCAAACTTTTTAGGCTCAAGGCACTCCCCAGAAAACGCCAGCTCTTAATCTTCACTTGTTTTTTTGACTGGAAGAGGTGCAGCCAGGTGTCCAAGCCAGCAGCGATGCATAGGGACAGCAGCAACTTCCAGTAGCTGGTGCTGCCGGTGTGGCTGTTTTTTCTGACCCCCCTCCCTAAGAGTCAGTGTCTGAGACCATTTTCCTGGATCAACCCCTTCAGTTAAGCTACTGCTTTTCACTAGAGAAAAATACTGGAACAATTCTTCCATTTCAAAGAACTTGAAAAGACCGCAACAGGTCATAATGTTTTTTAACACAATGGATTCCTATTTGAACTCTCTGGGGTTATCTTGTGAAGCATGTTCACATGTCTAACAGTACTACTATTGTATGGCACCCCCACTCCCAGCACCCTTGAAAGGATCTCAAGGGATCGAGGATGCTACATCACCCCACTTGAGAATCACTGTTCCATGCACTGTTATTAAAGGGAAGGCATCTGAATTTAGACAGGGCAAAAGAATTGCATCAACATTTTTTCCCACAGAAAGTTTGGGGGACTGCCTGCAAAATGTCTCTGCTTTCCATGGGAATTTTTTCAAATTTTTGTTTGTTGATAAAAGGCATGTGCAAACAACCCAAATTTGTGTTTTAGATGAAAGCCAAAATCTACTGAAATCCATGTTGCCGCCATGCCAAAAGGGGAGTAGTAGTCGGTAGCCTGGTGCTCCTGATTATCTGTGGACCACAATTCTCAATTAAACTATGTCTCTCACATCATGCCCTATGACCAGAGACTTCCACAGTGTGCTGGGACAGCCAAAATATGTCCATTTTTTAACCAAAAAAATCTGTCTTGTCCAAGAAAAAAACAAACCATTTTCTGAGCAGTAATATTTCCAGCCTGCATGGCTGAAATGAGACCATCACAAACAGTTTTCAAATGGCATTCAGATGCTAATGCCTCATGCTCCTAGATATAAATCACCTGCCTTGTCCAAGATGATACCAATGTAATCACCTCTGGGAGTGACCAAAGCACATTATTGGGTAAGAGACTTTCCCTTATCAGACCACTACGTAAATAGGAGCAGATCCCAAGGCTGCTGGAGTCAATGGAATTATTTTCCATTCACTTCAATGGCATATGGTTCATGTCATTTTATACCAGAGGTTGCTTTTATCCTGATGAGGTAGCAATTAGCCAGTGGCCCTGCAGAAGTTGTCATCAAGGAGGAATCACTGAGTGTCTTCCCCAAAGTCTAACTTTTGCCTCTTTCCTTCATGTTAGCAAACGGCGTTCTACGACACGGTCAGGACAGGTTACACCATCGGACATAGTTTATCACTCATCGCTCTCACGGCTGCTATGATCATTTTGTGCCTCTTCAGGTAAGACCTGGGGTGTGGAGGGAAAGGGACTCAAATAAGAGAGGGAAAAGGACAGGACAAGGGAGGGGAACTGGCTCTTCAACTCTGGGGAAATCAGCAGATCCTTGGTTATGCATTAAGAGTGGAATGTCTTTGGGGTCCCCCAGGATGCCTTTCAAGGGCAAGATAGATGACACCAGCAGAGGACATGATGTTTCTCAAAGAAGGACACACCTTTTGAGGTGTCTCAGTCCCATGGCATTTGAATGGTGACATTTGCATGGGGGTTTGCAACACCAGCCAAGCGGTCTACATGGCTCGGTTGCTCAGAGTATGCCTTGGAAAGAAGCAGAGCCATCCTCCAGCTCCTGGCCACCTTTAACCTCAGAACACATAATAACCACACAACGTTACAGTGATGGTGTTGAACAGACTTTTATTTGCAGCTGTTGCTGAGGTCTGAAGAGGATAGCAGAGAACTAGACCACCTGGAGATGGGCACGAGTTGCTAACTTCTCTAATCCATACCTGCCTACAAATGCGGGGTTATACCTTATAGTAGGTTGTCCAATTCTAGGGTCTGTCACAATCAAATCACAAATGTAAGTGTTGCAGGAGACTGGAGGAAACAGAGTATTTTGGAGCAGCTCTGAGTCTCCTCTGTCATATGCTGTGGCTAGGCACACCAAAAACGGTGACCCACTTTTCTTCCTTCCTTTCTTTGTCCATCCCTGCCATAAGAGAAGGAATGAAGAAACAAAGAATGAGCTCTTTTATAGTTGCCATGGCTATAACATAGCTATTTCCAGGGCATGAGGCCTGTCATTTACAGTTACTAGAAAAATTGGTTTGAAAATCTAATTTCCTTGATACAAATATGTCTCCAAAGTATGCTATGCTGAGGAAGAGATGGTATAAGCCTAGTATTCCCCTTGCTTTTTGGTTAATAAGTCATGGCTTTTGCATAGAAGTATGTCATGCTGCTATAATAAAATATGCAAGCATTTATTAATTTGGGCCAACAGTGTTCCAAAAATGGGGTTTCCTTGCAGAAAATGGTGGCAGTAATTCTGCAGGAATCAGAGCCTCGTCCTGGAAAATGTCATATACTCATGAAGCTCATGTACCATTGGAATTGCCAATGGAAAATTTGCTACTGATCCAACATTTGACATATTTGCATGTTGCTTTTGTTTTCCACCTCCACTAAACAGACAGATTGGGGGTCACCTCCGTAATAGGTATAAAATGGCTTCAGTGGAGCTCGCATTGATTTCCACCAGATTAAAATCTGCCTCAAGTGTTTCCAGTTGTTAATTGAGGAGCTATCTCTTGGTCAAAGAAACATTATATAATTTCAGTCAAAAGAATGGTGTATTGAGAAGCCCTGATGCTCAAAAATGTTATTTCATGCTATTCCCTTTCTGTAGAAAACTGCACTGTACTCGAAATTATATTCACATGCACCTCTTCATGTCCTTCATAATGAGAGCCATTGCGGTCTTCATCAAAGACGTCATCCTCTTTGAGAGCGATCACATGGACCACTGCTCTGTCAGCTTCGTAAGTAGCAGCTCCCATGTATTGCTTTCATATGAAATTTTCCTTCTTTTTGCCTTCCTTAACTGGGAAATAACCAAATAATTAACATGGACAGGCCTAACATGAATGAAAAGATCATAGCATAAATATCGTTTTAAATGATGGGCGAGGGTGGTACCGCCTTGTGTGATGATAGAGGTAGGAAAAGAAGTCGAAAATGTTCAGGAGAGTTTGAGATAATTTCCACTTTGCAAACTCAGTCAGCACTAGGGAGAAGAGCTGTTTGCCTCAAGGATGATTTGGGCACAAAAAGCAATGGGTATGAACTAACCGGGAGTAACTTCAGGAAGAAAAATGGAAATCAGAAGTGGGTTTCTAATTATCACAGATGTACGGTTCTGAAAGAGGCTTCCAGTGGGAGTAGCGGGGCAAAAAAAAACCTAACCGGTTTTAAGCCAGAGCATGGTAAATTGATGAATGGCTTTGTGTAATGTGATTACCTGTCACGGCAGAGGCTGAATTCAGTGGCCTTGCACAGCCCTTCCAATCCTGTATCCCATGTTCCTATGTACAGGAAACTCATTTAGTGGCCAACTCCACAGAAGACGCTTAAAGCATCACAAAACACTCTTTTCACCTTCCGCCTACAAAAGCTCCCCATCTTGATTTTTCTCTCTCTGGCCCCACGGCCCACTCCAGAGCTCAGTACCTTCTCCCACGCGGTCCTGCAAGCTCTAAACAGACTCCCAATCGCAATTTTCCAAGCAGCCTCTCTCCAAATGCGCCCTGAGACCCACTGACTCCACCATGACATTGTTATACCATGTTATGCTGCACCTATAGTGATCAAATAGCACTATATTTGCTCTTGCTGAGTTCGTGCCTTTGGACCTATACTGTACAGAGTGGGGAATTCATTGTAAAGGAGCCTGAGCATTTAATATGATATGTAGACAGTAATAAATAGTTGACTAGAGCCTGGTGCCACAAATAGCTGGCAATGTAGAGAAGCCAAGAACTCAATGAGCCATGGAGACTGAACTAACCTCTCCCCTCTCCAAGGTCCCTTGGGGTCATGCCTAAGCTACGATAGAGGGAAATCATGTCTGAAAAGCTCTCGCAGTAACTGTCTGCCCTGCAACTCTTCTGTGGATGAGGAATTTGCTGCCAAGCTCTTAATTTAGCCCTTTCAGAGATGGATCAGGAGAGAAGATAAGAACATAGGAATTGCCATTGACTGGCTCAGACCATAGGTCCATCTTGCCCAGGCTCCTGTCACACAGCGGCCGAGACAAAATGCTGAAAGGGAGAGAGAATTGGGTCTGACCGGGGTTTTTCTCCACTGTTCCTCTCTTCCTTGCAGCCTCCTGCACGTAAGGTCTAGGAAGTCCTGATTCAGAAGCTGTATCCTGATCTCCTGTGCTCAATAGTTACTAATGTACCTTCCCTCCAAGAATGGGTCCAGTCTATTTTTGACTCTTGGGGGTCTATAAGACCTTGGGGGTCTTTAAGAGGAGACCAGACAAGCACCTGACTGGGGTCATCTGACCCCAGCACACTTTCCTGCCTGGGGCGGGGGTCAGACTCGATGATCCATTGAGGTCCCTTCCAACCCTAATAACTATGAATCTAGCTCAACTTTCAGCTTCCACAACATCTGGTGGCAATGAGTTCCACGCTTTAAAGGCACGCGATGTAAAAAAAGAACGGCCTCTTGGTTAGTTTTAAACTCACTACTTACTAGTTTAATTTTGTGACCCCTAGTTCTTATACTGTGAAAGACAGTAAATAATAAATTTCTATGGACTTTCTCTTGACTCTTTATAAGCCCATATCATGCCCCCACAAGCCTCTGTTTTCTAAACTGAAGTAGGCCTGGCCTCTTTAGTCTCTGAAGCCCCTCCATACCACCAGTCATCCTTGTTACCCTTCTGTGGACCTGCTCTAGTTCGCCTATATCCTTTTTGAGGCGTGGGGACCAAAACCAGGCACAGTATTCAAGGTGTGGACACACCATGGATTTATATAGGGTTATAATGACACTTTCTGTTTGGCTGACAATTCCCTTCATAATAATCCCTAACACTTTGTTTGCCTTTTTGATGGCTGGTGAGCACGGAGCTGATGGTTTTAGCCACATGTCCACAATGATTCCCAGATCTCTCTTTTCTGTAGAGGAACAGCTAATGTAGAGCCCTGGACTCATAGGGGCCTTTAGGGTTAATTCTGTGTGCTCTGTAAGTGAATTGCAATTGGGGACACAACAAAGTGAGCAACTAGTGCCACACAAAGATTATTAAGATAGGAGGAGCAAAGTTCCCCGCCCACGCTGTACTGTAACAACAGCAAACCTGCTGCAAATTCTGCACAGAATGTTTTTGCAAATCTCTTATCTGCATGCTGAATGGGGCCTAAAATTCAATTTTCTCCTTTTCTGGGTAAGTGGCCTAACCACTAGGCAAGAGATGGGCGGTGAGTCCTCCACTGTTCATCTCTCCCAACTGTACAGTTAGTCCAATAAAAGAGATCGCCAAACAAACCTGGCTTCTAACGTATTTCCTGGGCCATCACAGCTACAGCAACACTCCAGCCCCGTTACCACAATGGAAAAGTTACCAGCTTTCTTGAGAAAATCTCCACAGGCAAAATAAGTGCTTTTTGGCCAAGTGACTGCATAGGTTTAGGCAGAATATGGATATGAACCCAACTGGACTGCCTTTAGGCAGCTGCTTGCTCAGCATGCAGGCACCCAACTCTCAATGCATTTTGGGGCGGGGGGGGCCTTGGACACCTAAGTGTGCACAATTCTGCTCTGGAAATCAGGCGTCTCCAAATTAGGCAGTGCAGCAGCCAACTGAGGAGCTTATCTCCTTTACTAGATTCAGACTTTAGTACTAGTGTAAGCCAGGACATATGCCATTAGCTGTGCAAAATCTTCAAGGGGAAATGCCGATGAAAGTCCTTGAACCTGTGAGCGCAGAACAGCTTTAAGTCCTCCACAAATAATTTTTAAATGCTGGAAAAAAAACCCAAGGTAAATGAAGCTTGCCTTAGGCACACGTTACTAAAGCAGCAAAAACAGCACCTTCTCCCTTTGCTTTGCTACAATGGAGTTGGATTATCTTACTTAAAGTTGGAAACTGAATTACGGCACTGACCGAGTTGCAAGGTTTTTCCTTTATTAAAAGCAACAGTGAGAGAGAAATGGCTTTTGTCGTTAAGCTGCTTGATAAAGGTCCCAGGGAGCTGGCTTGTGGGCCTTTCCCCGTGTCACAATAGCTGTTACTAAGGCAAAAGAATTTGGATGGGCGGGGAAAAGAAAAATATTCCTATCTGGATGAAAAGCACAGTTTCCTTTTCATTGAGCAAACTCTCTGCACCCAGGCGTTGGCAAGCAAGACTTGTTTTCATAAGTAAATGTAACAGGCTAAATTGACCATTGATTGCACTCCTTTGGTAAAGCAGCATAGACCCTTTGTCCTACGGTAAGGAGATTCAATAATGATAGTTTTACAAAAGTTCCCTTTGAGCCTACAGTCCAAAGCAATTAAGCATGTCATTAAACACAATGGTGATGAGTTGTCTTGGCACACAAGGCCACCAGGAAGCTTGACCTTCAGAAGAGGGCTTATCCTCCAGAAATTTTCAGCAGGATTTCTCAGAGGAAGAGCTAGCGCACAGGGTGGGTTCAGCCTCTTGGTAAGTAGGGGACAGCAGAGAAATCACATGTCTGCATATTCTCCTTGACCAAGCCACACACACTCGTTGACCAAGCTAAGGGACTGAGCAACTCAGATTCGAGTTCATTTTTTTAACTGTCAGTTAATAATACTTTTCTCTCCCATCGTAATGCAGCCAGGTCATTAAGCATGTGCATTGCTTTATGCATTTGAATAGTCCTGTTAACACACTTAAGTGTGTTGCTGCATCTAGGCAATCAGTGCTCATACTAGAGATGATATCTTTTATTAGACCTGCAAGATTTTTGCAAAAAAAAGTTCTGTAATGGCTAGATCTAGGCTTTAAACTTCTAGATTCATAGATTTTTATATTATTTATAAAGCCAGAAGGGATCATTTTGATCGTCTAGTTTGACCTCCTGAAGAGCGCAGCTCAAACAATGTTCCTGGAGTCCATAACAAGGAATAACGGCCACAAGTTATTGGAGAGTAGGTTTAGATTAGACATCCGTAAGAACTACTTCACAGTTAGGGCAGCTAGGATCTGGAACCAACTTCCAAGGGAAGTGGTGCTGGCTCCTACCCTGGGGGTCTTTAAGAGGAGGCTTGATGCCTACCAAGCTGGGATCATTTGAGCCCAGTTTTTTTTCTCCTGCCCTGGCAGGGGGTCAGACTTGAAGATCTATAAGGTCCCTTCCAACCCTACTTCTATGATTTCTTGAACCAAAACACCCAGCCTTAATTTTAAAATATTCAATGTTAGGAAAGCCACAGCCATCTGTAGTAAGTTGCTGCTATGCTTTACTATGCTCACTGCTAAAAATTGGCACTCTTTTGGTAGTCTGACTTTAGTTAGCTTCATCTTGTAGTCATTAGACCTTGTTATATCTTTCTGAACTAGCCTGAAGAGCCCTCCGTTATCTAATTTTCCCTCGTCATGTAGATACCTGCAGACCATCTCTTGCAAACACAGTTGTTTTTTTTTTTTTATCATCCTCACTCACCTTCTCTTTCAGGAAAACCTTGCAGAAGATATTAAGTGAAATGTTAGGTTTGTTTTGTTTTTTTAAAGAAGCAGGATCTTGATTCGCTCTTATTAATGGAGTACTAAGGTGCTGTGCTGATGCCAAAATTTAGATTTGCAAATCAGATGGAGGTATACAGATTAGATGCAAACAGAAGGGCAGACCAGGAGCTGAAGACAAGGGTGATATGCAAATTTGCATCAGCTGAGGGTCTGGACGAGGGAAATTAGAGAAGTAGTCTACCTTCATCGTTTTGTGTTCCGGAAAGACTCGTCAGACATTGCATTCATTCCGGACAGATGATTACTTGCATAGGAAGGCAAACTCTGCCCAGCACACTCAGATCATGTAGGTTAAGAATATGAACTAGTGTTTCTGCTACTATCTTAAGAGTTGGATGCAAAAAGTGGGATCTGAGCAGAATTTTAAGTGCCCAAGTCCCAGCAATTCTGAAAACTAGTCTCCAGCTCTTTTTAGCAGTGTTTTTTCCCTAGCTCAGTGCCCTCTTCCCATTCCAGTAGGAATCGGGCAGTGCCATTGCTCCCAACATGAAAGAAGATCAGCAGATTCTGTCCTCATCCCTTCAGGATTTGTTTCAGCCTCTGCTCTACAAATCATATCCTTGCTCTTGGCAGACAGGAGCATTCCCTTTTCCTATGTCTCCTTTGGAGACATCCCTGTTGGTGCTTCTTAATGAAGCGTCCCCAGTCCAATAGATCTGCTTCTTCCTGATGTTTTTTATGAATGGCTCATCCTCTCTTTTCCATTCTTCCTTATGTCCACAGATTGTTCCATCCTCTTTTTTCCTCAATCCATTGTATATTGTTTTCATTGCCCTTAATCCCCAGTGTCTGCCTCCCTCTGTTGCCTCTTTCTGTCTCCTTACAAGGCAGTCTGCTCCTCTCCTCATCCTGGCCACCCTATTTTCTGTTCCTGCGTTTTTTCTCCAGTGCACCTGACCCTTTCCTCAACTGTGTCTTATCCATGAGCTGGTCCCTTCCTCTGCCTCATCGTCAAGGTCATGTGTTCTCCTATGTCACCTTCCTTGTCTTGGGGTATCTTCAGCAGGGCCCTGAAGTGTCCAGGTTGCCTCCTCTCTCCTCTCCGTTATTATGGCTCCAGATCCCTCCCTGAGGTCCCTCATCACCTGCACATGCATCTCTCATTCTCAGATCCTGTCATTCATGAGCACTGACAGGTGACATTTCATATACCAGTGGCATCCATCTTGTACCCGGTTCTTTCCTTTTTCATGTCCTCGTCACAAGGTTTTTAGCAGAATTTGCAGATTTGTTGGAATCGGACAGGACCACACCCAGAGCGCTTCTGCTGTGGCCTCGAACTTGCAACCTCTGGGTGGTACCCACTGAAGGACAGTGTACATCCTGTAGCTTCTGGATCTGGGACCCTTTGTTTTCTTTCCCATTGTCCTGGCTTCCTCCCTTGCCATCACACCGTCCTCATCCTCCTTGTCCCTACTTTTGCAGCCTTTCTTAGAATGAATGATGCTGCTGAAGCTTCAATAGGGTTTCCAGGTCCTACTGGAGCTTGAGCTGGATGGGATGGGGTGGGAGGAATGACAAGACAGGGTCACTCAGGGTAAGTCAAAGCTCACACCCAAATTTACTGTGAGTTAAACCAACAAGGTCAATATCAAAGAGAAAAAAAAATATAAGGACAAAGTATGTAAAGTATCTAGCATAACTCAACTGTCCTGAAGAAATCTGGTGTTGCCTGGGCAGTCAGGTCACAGGTGTGGTCAAAGACCCTTCTGCCGAATGCCTCTCGTGGACTCTTGTTTTCACGAGTGTCGCGTCCTGAAATGTTCACTGCTTAGCTTTGCCATGGTTTGCAAAGATTGTGGAGAGCTGCACTAGCAAGGCAGATGGGCATTAGTTGACTTTTAGCCGCCTGTTTTTGTGGAAAGTCCATGGGAGCCCAACACAACTCTAATTACAGATGACAGGAATTTATCCCTTGACTTTAACTGGAGTTGGATCAGGCCCCAACTATGGAAAGACTTCAGACATCAGTTGGAGGATTTACCAGCTGCTTGAAGAATGGGGTCTTTCTTTGTTTTCATGTATTTGGTGACATCATTTTCTTTTGAAAACCTAATATCCAGCAGCAGATACCAGCACAGAGCAATTCCTTACTGCTTAGGAAGCCCCATTGTGATACCTTTATTCAGGCAGTGTATTGTACCCTATTCCACAAGTAATCTACCTTCTTGAGACCAGCGTGCTACACTGTACCTTTCTTTAACTGCACTCAGGAAGGAGGAGTAAGACCTGTCCTGTACCCACTTGTGTTGGGTCTGGGTCTAGTGTGAAGCCCGGCTCTTTTGGTGAGCAAGCGCAGTGGGAAGCAATGGAGAGGATCAGAGACTACCTATGCCCTGGCCACATGCTAAGAAAGCAGCACCTAGGACTGCAGTATTTCCCAGCCTCCCTACACCCAGAGCATGGAGCCAGCTAGGGAAGATTGGCACTCTCAGCCTAACCAGTAAGGAGCAAATTGCACTATTGAGTTTTACACGATGATTTCCCATGGCCCCTGTGAGGGAGCGGGGGCTAGGGGCGGCCGTGAGCCCCCTAGCGCCCCCTACTGTCACGTTAGGGTGACGTAGCACCCTCAGAATCTCGCCCGCCACGACTTTGATGGTTAAATATATAATGTGGAGGCTGCCAGTTCCCTAGTGGACGGTATTGGTGTCCTGTCCCTAGTCCAGAATGGGGTTTCAATATGCGTCCCGCCTTAAGGGCAATGCGTGCCTCCAAACCTCCCCCTTAGCACGCCCCAAGCCTCGCAGCTGTTCTGGGGGACGTTTGTATGGTCCCTCGCCCCTCGGGTGCCCTTGTTCTCTCTCTCGGGCCCCGGGGCTCCTCGCCCACCTGGCGCCTCCTTGGGTTGGGCCCCAATCTCTAACCCGTTCCCCGCGCCCTGGGCCTGTCACGCTGGCGCCCAGCTACTCGCTGGCGCCTCCTGAGTCCGGCTCGCTAGCGCCGCTTCATACCGGAGCCCCCTGGGCCGGGTTCTAGCCGGGGCCTGACTAATCGCCGGCTCCGCCTTGGGTCTGGAGCGCTCTCGCCGCCCTAGTCTCGGCGCCCTTGGGCCGGCACGCTCTCGCCGCCCTAGTCTCGGCGCCCTTGGGCCGGCACGCTCCCTCCGCCCTAGTCTCGGCGCCCTTGGGCCGGCACGCTCCCTCCGCCCTAGTCTTGGCTCTATCGCCGCCCTAGTCTCGCCGCCCTAGGGCCAGCTTGCTATCGCCGCCCTAGTCTCGGCGCCCTTGGGTGGCTCGCTACCCTTGGCTATTCTGCCCCTCTCTGGGGCCTCACCCTTCTGGGGCCTCTACCACGCTCTCTGCGTCTCGCCCCTCTGGGGCCTCACCACTCTGGGGCCGACAAGCCGCGCACCTCGCGCTCTGTCTCTGCCCCGCTCTGGGGCCTTGCCCTCTCTAGGGCTGACACCGTGTGACTCACGCTAAGGGCACAGGCGCACGCCGCCGTGCCTGTCCCCTTGACCCTTCGCTGGGTCCGTTTGCCGACTGGGCAAACACCGCCCTTATGGGCTGGGGTCTGTAACCCCACACACCGCGCCTCCCTGGCACAATATGGTGCCCTGCAGCACCGACAATAGTGCCCCTGGCACTGTGCCCCAACTGGGCACTGGGAACCCCCAAGCTGTTGGGGAGCTCCCTTGAGGCCTCCTCGCTCCCCTACAGCCTCACCTGGTCCCCCGGAGTAAACTGTAACTTAAACTCCAGCCCTCTGGCTGCAACATAAACAGAGGCTCCATATGCCTAACCATAACTCCAAGCCCGACCAGGGCTCTCAGTCCTACCTGCAGTCAGGGTGATCTTGTTCCCTGCATCATCGCAGCCTGTTAATGGGGTAAGGTTGCGACCACCAACTCAGGCCACTCAGCTCGAGCCGCAGAGCTCCTGCTCCTGCTCCTGCTCCTGCTCCTGCTCCTGCTCCTGCTCCTGCTCCTGCTCCTGCTCCTGCAGCAGCCAGAAGGGAACTGTGTGGCAGGCTCCGGCCTAAGCTGCTTATGAAGGCCTGGCCCTGCCCCCTTCCGGCCATGTGACCCACTTGGTTGCCCTGGCAACCAGGCATCTGGGCTGCCTGGGTGATTGACAGCTCTGCCAATCAGCCTCGCACTCACGGGGCACCTATGTGACTCCGTGACAGCCCCACTTTACCTCTCTCTAAAGCCATGCATTTAATTCTCCAACCTGCCCTTACCCTTTTTCCTAATGGGATGCTAACCACAGGCAGGGCTTTGTTATTCCAGTGGGCAGCCTACTGATACAAATGGAAATCCGTTGCAAAAAAGGAGCAGAGATTTCCCACACACAGCGCTTCACTGAGTTCCCCCACTCCCTGCCTGACTTGACCTGAACCAATATTGCCTCCAAAACTCAACTGCTCCATTGGCTTAGCAAGGAAGGGGCCGAACTGTTGACCTCACTGACTGGGCACATCTGGCCTGTATTTGCACTCTGCTAGGGGTCTCCGTGCCACTGGAACAAGCAGGACAGAATCATTTGAATTGGTCATGTTCTCTGGAGGTGAAAACATACCCCCGCCCAAATCTGCCTATCTTACCTGCTGCAGCCAGCATCCAATAAGGGGCTGAATAGTATCTTTCAGACAGCTGCGCACCTCTGCAGATTTCCTGAGCCGCGGTCACATACCTATTGGCACAGAGTGTGTTTGTCAGGAGAAGAAAGGCAAAGAGGGACATAATACAAGGAGGAAAAATTTGACTGGAATAGCATGGGGGTAGGAGCAGAAAGGCTGACATTGTGTAACTGCCAGTTCTCTTCCCAGTCTCACGCTAGCTCTTTAAGTCACAGAGATGTTACAGAAAGGGCCAGAAAGAGAGACACAGGCTGTTAATAGAGTCCCTAATGAATGCCTTTGTGCAGGGAGCTGGAGGAGATGAGCCCTGGAGGTCTCTCCCATCCCTTAGATTGTATGATGAAAGCATCAACCAGCATGTAAAACCTAAAGCCATGCCCAGAGCATTCATTCATGTTTCAAACCTGGTGTTAAACTGAGGTTCAGAGTTAAGTGGGAAAGAGGGGTTTGATTATCGCAGCTTTTGCCCAGAAGGCAGTGTCAGCTTTTTTGGGGGAGAGGGGATCAAGGGGATGGAGAGAGCACATAGTCTTCACTTTGTCTTCCCCACCTTTCCCTGCACAGAGGAGTTGGTTTGGTACCTGGCAGAAGGAAAAAGCTGATCCGCAAAAAGGGGCACAGTAATTACCGCCTTCCCTGGCACACAGAAAGTATCCATGAGCCTGAGATATTCTTTACCCTTGTGGCAGGGCACTGTTTGTGGCAGGGGCTGCCACTTCAAGGGCCCAGCCAAGCAGCCAGCAGGTGCCTGATTGAGAGCTGCCTATATAAGCAGAGCATTTTGCTGCTGGCAGGCAAGCAGCAACCTTGCCTGGCTGTGAGGCTTCATGTATCAATCTGGAGATAAGGGAGGAGTTGTAGGGGATGGCTAGGAGGCTCCTGGTCATGGGCATGACCTAAAACTGCACCCTGCCGGGAGTGGGTGGCCTGGTGGGTCTCTCAGTGGCACGGGAGCCCCCAGGAAATGCCAGGCCAGTTACCAACCTGGTGAAAGGTGTGTCGGGGCGCCTTAACCCCAGCCCCCACAGTCGGGTGGGTCACCTGCTACTCTCTCACCTGATGTCACCCGCAGCCCCCACAATCGGGTGGGTCAGTCTCTCACCTGGGGTCACCCAGAGGGCAGACCCCAGGTGAGAGAGTGGAGCTAGAGACTCAGACCAGATAGAGAGAGTATCCCTGACTGGTTGGTGCTGGGGCCAGGACCAGGATGGTCAAAAGGGCCAGGGGCCCACCATGAGGAACACCCAGAGCTAAGAGGCCCTGGAGTTTCTGACTGACCTTGGAGGTGAGGCCAGGGCCTGTATGGCCAACCTGGGGGGGACCACACCCAAGAGGAGAAAATAGTTTCAGGGAGCTAGTTAGCCTGAATGAAAGTGGGGTAGGCTGCTGAAATGGAGGGGTCTTGGAGGGGTTCTGATTAGAGAAGTCTGGGGCCCAGCGTGGGGCCGGCGAGATTAACATCAGCTGGATGCCATCTGCGAGGCATGGGCTGCGGTGTAGGGGAGATTCAGAGCTGCGGATAGCACTCCCTAGCATCAGGGCAAGAAAATGGGCAGCCTCCTGCCTAATTAAGATCTCCAATTAATTAACAAGGTGTGGCCAGCGGGAAGGTGGGCGGTTGGTGGGCAGGGCATAGAAACAATCAGCCCTGAGAAGGCCCTCTGTCACATCCCTGTAGTGTGCTTCCTGGGCAGCACTACATATCCAGCGCTACATATCCCCCTACTTATCTCCAGGTAGGCTGGATCTCACTGGGTAAGGATGCCTGATTGTAAAAGAAAAGAAAATATTCTGATCCTTCTGATTTCTTTTCCCCTTTGCTGCTTCTTTAGTCCAGAGCAGAAGCATGGGTTGAAACACAGGCAACAAAGTGCTATGCTCATTGTGAGAGCCTGTGACTTCGTTTTAGTAAGTGTGTGTACAGGACCTAGAACAGCAGCATACAGATTGCCAAGTGTGCCCCTACACATTAAAATATGGTAAATAATCAATGGCAAAGGGGAGAGACACGAGCAATGGAAAAGTAAGGACTCTCATACTGTCTGGGTAAGCACTGGAACAGGATACCCAGAGAGGTGGTGGAATCTGCATCCTTGGAGGTCTCCGGTTGCAGCAAGGGAAGTTCAAGTTGGATATTAGGAAAAACGTTATCACAAGGAGGGTAGCAAAGCACTGGACCAGGTTCTACCAAGAAGTGGACTCTCCATTCTTGGATGTTTTTTAAGAGCCAGCTAGACAAAGCTTTGGCTGGGGCGATGTAGTTGGGGCTGGTTCTGCTTTGAGCAGGGGGTTGGACTAGATGTGACTTCCTGAGGTCCCTTCCAGCCCTCAATTTCCATAATTCTTATAAAGTCCCTGACTATCTTCCCATTAGAACCCCAGCCTTGGATTTTTCCTGATATTGTGCCAAGAGGTCTAATTCTACCAGGACTAGAAAGAGTTAATTAATAGCTCAACATCCTTGTCTCTCCTGGAAAGTAGAGACATGAATTCTGAGAGTTTTCTGTTCTGTTGATTATCTTTCACTTGACAGAAATGAAGATGCTACAAGCCCCATCATAATTATGTAGTTGATTAGCACCAATAACAAATTAAGGAGGATAAATATCCCTATTCAAGCTGTTCAAGAGAGCACTCTCCTTTTTTATTTCAATTTTTACTCTTGTCTCTATGTAATTAGCTGAAGGACCATTCCGCTCTGGTTACCATTTTGGACATACTCATGTGACTGTAGGAGACACGTAAACCAGTATTCAAAGCTTTCCAAATCTAAAGGCTCTGATCCTTAAGGATGGTTCAGGATCGATCTCTGAGGAGTCAACTCCTTCTGAAATGGATGGAAGTTAAATATTTTTTGTGCATCATTGCCACATGGGCGTGCATCAGAAATAATTCATTCTGATGAGTCAACAGATAGTCACGCCAATGTAAAACAGGAAATTGGGCCCAAAGTAAGGACACCGGGAAAAATAGTCTCCTAGCTGGTGTACACTGGTATCACTCCACCGACATGGATAGAGTTCTGCTACTAAACAGCTGGTGGGGGTGCAATCCTGACCTTGTTTTACATGTTGGAAGCTCGTAATATGAGAAGTTGCACCAGGTTGTCGGATGTAACCCTTGTATTAATAGAGATGGCCTTGCAAATGTCTTGACATTTAAATTCTTTCAGCTGATATTAGTAGGGTTAAACCAAAAAGAAAGGCCAAGGTTGCATAAGGGGCCCTGGGGATGTGTTTAGGCAGGCCTGCTGCCAAAACAATAAACCTGTATATGAGCAGTCTGTGGCCCCAAGCATCTTACAAATGAAGCCAGTGGGAAAATTGCTGTTGAACTGACTTCATCAGGGACAGGACAGCACCCTAAGGTCGCTTCCAGACTCCCCACCCCTACACATGCATGTAGAAGAGGGCAGGATTTCGTTCCATGTGACCTCCGTGTCTGCACATGTGTTTACAGATCCATCTCAGAGCTCATCTTTGTAAAAACAGTGCCATATCCTCGAGGGATAGCAAATCTCTCCCTCAGAGTTAAAGATGGTCCCAAACATAAGCCTGAACTGGAGCTCACTTGCTCAACCCCATCTCTAATGCACCATACCTGCGGCTGAATAGATGCGGAGTAAACAGTGAGAGATGAAGGGTCAGTTGCTGAGAACCAAGTAGAGTCCTCACTGGTTTAAGACCTAAAACCTATGATGTGACTGATTTCCTCATGGTAGAGACAAAATGATTGCTGGTCAAGCCACTGAAGAAGGTCAGCATTACATCTATCAGGAACTTAAACAGAGGAGCTCCAAATATTCAGCCCAAAACTCACATAATTCAGAAGTTGCTTTTCTTCAATCAGTAGTTTTGAGGACATCAGTAAGTAAAACTGATACCCATGGATTCCTTCATCCACTGTTTGCTGTTCCAGTCTTTGGACCCAGATTCTCTTTTACTGTAGGACAGTGGAAATTAAAATAGTGATGGATTTTAATGTCCTTTCTAACCCACTTGAATACAGAGTTTAGCTGCAATAAGCAAGAAGAGCCAAAATGAAAAGATGAGCGTTTACCAGCAGTGTCTGGTTTGTTTGCATTTTTAATTTGTGTTGTCTATGGAGATACGAGATTCTGAGTGGGCAGGGCCCTAGAGTGACACCTTGGCCCCATCAAGGTCAAGGGAGTTTGCCATCAGTGGGCCCAGATTGAACTGCAGAGGCCACGCTTGCTTCTGCTGTAATGAGAATAGACAACCAGCCCACCGTGGCAATAGCCAGAGAGAGCAAATCTGTGCTTTCAGAAACATTCATTCATTGCTCAGACATCTCCCACTGCTACTGCAGGAGCACTCACTTTCAAGGGATTTTGCTGCTTCCAAAACAGATGCTGAAGGACTGACAAGCTCAAACTCCTCCTTGACAAGGCAGATGGCCTGAGACTGCAATGATTAAAAAAAAAAAAAAAAAGGACTTTCTTATGCCCCCTTTTCAAAGGAGAGCCAGGCTGGAAATGAGCAATCTCTCCTGGAAATCCATCCCAATCTCGCTGTTATGGTGCACCCTAGATTTACAAAAGAGAGCTGCTCTGACACCTGGGAGCTGGTAATAGTCTCCCAGATGACATCCCCCACCTGAGCGCAGAGAGTTCTTGCCCTTGTTACCTCCCCACCCCAGACACAGACACACGTCTTGTGCGAAGTCGATGGTCCTCCACCTATTTAGACTCAAGGCACCTTTCATTGGACTCAAGACACCCACTGGAAAATGCCAGCTCTTAGCTTTCACTCATTTTGTTACTACAGAAAAAGAATAGAGCAAGTCTTCTGTTACAAAGTACTCAGAAAGACCACAGCAGATCAGAAGGGTTTTGACACCTTGGCGCTCCTATACACGTGCAGGGAGGCTGCTTTGACACACTGTAATTACAGCGCATCACAGCAGACTCGATTAATGGAGTCTGCTGGAGCGTGGTAATTACTGCACTCCAGCAGACTCCAGCGTCATGTGTATCAGCGTCCCTACGCTGAAACATGGTGGTAGGGCACTTTAAATTTGACGATCTTTAGTTCAAAGTGCCCCACCACCATTAATTAAAGCACCCACACACACGCGCGCGTATACACGCACACACCTCCCAGAGTACATCTATAAACACCCCTGGATTCCTATTTGAAATCTCTCGATTTATGTTATGAATCATACGCAGGTGTTTGCACACCTAACTGTGGCAATATTGCGTGGCACCCCACAGCACACTTAAAAGGATTTAAAAGCACACTGTGGCACCCTGGTTGAGAATGACTGTGTTGGATGGTGGTTTAGGAGCCAGCTACAATGCTAGAGGAGATGTGGGAAGATTATATTTCCTCTGCATCAGCCAGGATCATACCAAGAGAAACTGAGTTGGGAAGGAGAGCTTCTTCTCAGTGAAGGATGCCCAGAAGAGGAACACTTTCTTGTAGGAAGTCTGATAGAACATAAAAGAGGACTGATCTCTTCCCACCAGCCTTTCCTCATCAGAGGCAGTGAAATCATAGCCAAAATCT
Source organism: Crocodylus siamensis (assembly GCF_052110815.1). Taxonomy (NCBI): domain Eukaryota; kingdom Metazoa; phylum Chordata; order Crocodylia; family Crocodylidae; genus Crocodylus; species Crocodylus siamensis. The sequence continues at coordinate 201,274,008 of NC_143399.1, forward strand.
ACATTCCCCATAAGTGTATCACTCAAAAAGCCCCACAACAGACCAAAGCAGAGAGAATCATCCTATTAAGAGAAACACCTCTTTATTTGACTCCTGATTACGAGCTGATATGGTGATGTGCCTCTCACTGAAGTCAGGGGAAGCTGCATCACCTATCCAAAGACAGCACTGGACATCTATAGCTTCAATTACACAGTGCTTGGTGCTTTATCAATATTATAGATTAACCAGACAGGAGGATAAAACAGTGAGACTGAGACTTTACTGCACGTGGAAATCCTACAGACAAAACAGCTCTCCAGTTCTTTCAGCACTGTTCGGGTGTGGACAAATGTGCAGACCCTTTAAAATATTACAAAAGCAGCTGAAGCACTCCAAGATAGCATTTGTTTAAATAAGGAACTGTTTTGAAGTATTTCAGTTCCTGTTATGTGTGCAGGGGTGGGGGTGATGGAGAGGGAGCAGGGTGGAAAGTCTGCAGAATGAGCAGCTGCTTCATCGGGGACAGGACAGCACCCTAAAGCTGCTTCCAGACCCCCCACCCATACACATGCACATACAAGAGGGCAGGATGCTCCAACACTTGAGGCCTGCTGAGTGCTAGATAGGCCTGTGCGAGTCAGCAGCGATCCAATCCGTCTTCGGATCCAGCCGCTTTGGATGGCTGCGATCTGATCCAGAGCTTTGGACCGGGTTTCTGCCTCGATCAGGCCGAAGTGGCTCCAAAGCTTCGGAGCCGCCTTGGAGATCCGGCCATAGGGTATAATGAGGAATCAGCACACTGCTACCATCCCTGCAATTTTCATCCAAATCGGACAAAAAACAACAAAGTTATAGATATTTTATTGTTTCCCCATTATACCCTATTGCCGGATCTCCAAGATGGCTCCAAAGCTCTTCAGAAGCCGAACGTGGCTAGCACTTCGACCCGGATGTGCTGCTTTGGACCCTGAAGCGTCCAAAGCTTCTCTGGATCTGAAGCTCTGTCCGAAGCCTCGCACAGCCCTAATGCTAGAGCCTTCATCCCCAGTCCCCTCTCCCTTTTTGATCCATGACAGGGAGAGAAAAGAGGGTGAGGGGAGTGGGCTGGAGAGTCAGGGTGAAGTTATGTGTTACACTTAGACCATGCTAAATCTGTGGAATGGGAAGTGGTGTTAAAGTCTGAACATGCTTTGAGCAGTCGCACATTAAGGTTTAATACCATTTCTGGCCTGCACAGATCTGACTTGCCACTAAAGGGCTGGTGAGCAGAGGCCTGGCCAAAAGGACATCTGGGCTGTATTCTGCTCTGGGTGTCAGGGGTGCTGGGAGAAGTGCAGCCAGGAATGCTGAAGGGCTGCAGATAGCAACATTTATCTCTGTGGAGCAGACTGAAGTTACCTTAACAAGAGCTGGGTGGCACAGCCCAAAGTTAACCCTTGCCTGAAATAGCGAGCTTTGAGATGCTCAGAGGGCATGTAGCATGAGTTAATGAGCTTTAATGTGCTGATGCTCACATTTTAAGCATTCTTAGTATGATCTAAGTATAATGTGTAACTTCACTCTCAAAATCCTGGTAACAGAGACCCACGCAGCCCATGCCCTGTACCCAGCCCCGCTTCAGAGACATCCTCTGTAGGGCTGTGCGAAGCTTCAGTAGCTGATTCGATTTGGAGGAGATTTGGCCCTAGTCGGGGACTGAATCTCTGAATCCAAATCGAATCAGGAGACCAAGTAAAAGCATCGGAATCGATTTGGAAAAGATTCAGTCGATTCAGAGATTTGGCCATGGACTAAACCAGCAGCTGACAGCTGCCTCCTGCTGGTAAGTCTGCTGGGGTTGGGGGAGGGGAGGGATTGGGGCTGGGACTGGAACAAGCTGCCTAGCCAGGGCAAGGGGCACGTTACCTGGGGTGGGGGGGTGCAGGATGTGGGCGCAACAGTGCTGGGCCACCATTTGCCCAGCCAGGGTGGGGGAGGCAGGATGCAGACGCAGCTCTTTCTAGGCAGAAAGAAGCAAGCAGCAACAGGGCAGAGTCCCCGCTTCCAGCACTGCCGTGCCCACATCCTGCGCCCCCTGCACTGGCTGACAAGTGGCAACAAGGCAGAGCCCCCACTCCCAGCACTGATGTGACCGCAGCAGTGCTGGAAGTGGGGGCTATGCCCTGATGCCACCTGGAGCAAGCCACACCTGCATCGCGCACCTCCCACGCCGGCTGGGCAAGAAGCAGCACGGCATAGCCCCTGTGGCTCCCCCTGCGAGGGCAGAAGCAGGCACAGGCAGGGGAGCCCTAGGAGAAGCCCCCATGGCTTCCTTGCCCAGCCCCATCCCCCACCTGGCCCCAGCCTCCTGGCACTTTAAAAAAAAAAAAAAAACCCACAGTCACCAGCTGCAGAAGTGGCAATTGGGGCCACTGGGCACTCATGGCAGAGCCCCCCCCACACAGTGCGGGGCAGTGGGGGGCCATGGGGATCCCCCAAATGGTTAGGGGTGACAATAAAACAGTGTCAGTAAAACCCTAAATGTGTCCCTGCTACATTAAAGCAACTCAAGAATTTGTATAAGATGCAGTACAGCAGAGACCTGAGGATAGGTGGCTTGTTTGCTGTACCTTTAAACAGAACTAGATCCAAACAAAATACTTAAAATGGAAAAACAAATGCATGAAATTTCAGCCCAGGTCTACCACTTCTTCTCTGCACTCCCTGGTGTATACTAGCAGCATTCATTAAGAATTAATTACAGTACCCACTGGCAAGGATGTCTTTTCTTCCCATTTCCTAGCGGTTTGTCAACTAAATCCGCCTTTTAATCTTTTTTCTTTCCCTCTGGAGCTTTGCACCTGAATTGTCCATCACAGCTTTGCTGACTGATCAGGTTTGTTCCAGAAGCTGGCAGCATCGATGGCACTTAGCTTGTCCCACAGGATGGCTTGTCAGGTGAAAGGCAGTGTGGTCTGAGAAAAGGTGTGAATCACACCACTCTTCCACCTGGCCTCAGTTCACTTTTGGGGGGCAGCTTTGCAGCAGAGACCTGCCCTGCAGGAACTCTGAAATTTCAGAGGAAAAGGGCATCAGCTCCTCCCTAATGACCCTCCTTTGTTCAGCATCTGTAATTACAGAATGGCAAGTGTCTGCTGAGTCAGCCCCTAGATTCAGAGAAAGGCAGCATTTCTTCTCCCCACCCCTCTTCCCCACCCCTCACCATACTTACCTGATTGCTTCTGGCAGCACTCTGCAAACTAGCTTGCATTTGCAGTCATGCCGGAAAAAAAAGAGCAGGTTAACTGTTTGCCTACTTCTGGAGAGCTCCGTTACAGCAACCCCCAGGCTTGCTTTGCCTGTTGCCAGGCCTCATTTTTCAGGGATAGCCAGGCAAGAGGATCAGCTGTCAAATCTCAAGAATAAAGCTTTTAAATAAAATCCAGTTTAAAAAAGCAACTGTAGGGCATGGGGGTGGGAGGGTGAGGCGATCCATTCATCCGCCTGACTTGGGAAAGACTAATAGTGCCCCTTGCTGGTCTGGACTAGCTTGGTAGTGTTTCCTCATCTCTTCTGCACGCCCCTTCACCTGCCTCCTTCTAAAATGCCCTCCCATGGTGTTGTCTCAAATGCACTTTTACTGCCATCTGATAGACCGGGCATGTGTTTCACTCAGGTGACCAGTGCTTAAATGCCCTGTACTACATTCCAGCTGAGCCCACTCAGAATGGCTCCTGCTTACACCAGGTGTAAGTTTGGCCATCGGTTTGCTGCCAGTGCCAACCCGTACCTAAAGTAATGTGCCATATCTCCAGCGACAGAAATGAGAAGTCACAACAGTGGTGGATCTATCTCTTTGTCCCTCTTTTGAGTCCCCTCCCCACCTTTTCTGAAGCGTATTCATCCTGCCCTTCTCATGGCCAGCATTGCTTCAAGTATTCAGCTCCACGAGCGCACGAAAAATCCCCTTTCCTTTCAACACAGACCAATGACTTTTCTGTACAGTCGCTTTCCTTAAAGGCCCTTCTTTTTGCCAGTTTGCATGTCCTCAAGGGCACCTGTGTCTGAGAGGGTGTGGACTCACAACCGAAGCCCACTCCCACTTTAACCCTGGGGGAAGGAGTGCTGAAGTTAGAGCAGGTTTGCTGCATCTGAATTGTTCTCAACTCCCCGACATAGAACAATTAGAGTAGATCAGCTGCTGCCCTTTTGAAGCAGTCCCTCTCTTGAAAGCACTCCATGCCTTCATGCATCCACACCCAGAGTGTATTGGATGCTGCAAGCAAAGCAAGAGCACTGCCTTGAAGATTGGATGCCTGATTCTGTGTTGCCTTGTAGAGCAGTTTACACCTAATCAAAATGCTCCCTAACCAAAATGACAGCACCTTGCTGGGGTGTGAAGATCTACCTATGGTGCAAGGCACTGAAAAGAATCAAACCCAAGGATTTCACAGCCTCAGGCAAAATGGACCTACCATCTCTGGTACCATTGCTAAGAAGTATCCTCCGGTGGGTATTTATCAGCTCATTAAAAAGAGAGTATAGAGACCTCAATCCTCATCAGTTCCAGCCCCTGAGTAGAAGTTCTTGTCATTTCTAGTGCCAGTTTAGAAGTTTTGAAGCTGGGATACACCCAAACTTTATTTCCTTCTCTTCCACAGGGAAGTGGACGTGCCTCACCTAATTACAATGTTATGAAGAAAGTATGTTAAAGGGTGAGAAAAGGATGTTGCAGCAATCAAGACGAGGTGGTGGGAGCCTCGATGAGAGTTTCAGTGGTGTGGGTGGATAGGAAATGCGAGCTGTCCCTCACTTGTCCTGTAGGAAATCCTTTTCTACACACCGCCCTGAACTGCGTTCACCTTCTACCTGTAACTCACTGTGGGGTTTGCAATTAAACTGAAGAACATGCTTCTGCCAGCAGGCTATGGTGCAATTCCTACCAGCCGCTCAGTACCTTATGCAAACAGTGCTTGTACTGTCCAGAGCTAAAACAGCTGCTCTGGGGGTGGAAGAGAGCTGATCAATAGGAAAGGGAGATGAGGCACCCACGCTCCGTTTGGAAGTCCAGGCAGACTGCCCCTAGGCAGAACATCAAGTCCAAAACAGTGGAGGAAGGAAGCCAGGGTAGTTGGGGAGGTCTTTGAACTGTGCTCTCATTCCTATGCAGATCAAAGCAAGCCAGTTTCCAAAGAAATCACCGTTCTCTTCCCTCTTCTCGAGGCCTCATCTCCAAGGCAGTGTGGGGGGGAAGTCCTTTCTTCTGTAAAGGTAGACCTTTTCTATTATCTTCAGCTGGCAGGAATTCATTCAGAAGTCACTTCCCCCCCTTCCTGTCACACTGTCATCTGTATCCGTCACCACAGCTACTCCCCTGTTCAGTGTAGGCTGCTTGGTGTGAGACATTTCTGGTACAGCTTTTGGCTGGCCCCTTTCTGAAAGAAAACAGCTGCTCACCACATCCTGTTTAACCCCCATGCAAGCTCAGGCATGGACTGTAAGCATCTCCCCTTTCACTCTGGCTAATTTTTACAGATCATGCAATGCAAACCCATGGGATCAAATGCATTGGGTAGGCTTTTCCCCAGCTCAGACCTCATACTCTACCCATTGCATGCTTGCATTGCATGCTCCCATACTACCTCCTGAGGGACCTCCTGCCATACCTCTGCCTAGTTGCTCTGCTTGTCTCCCTGCCAGTCAGGGCTGTGAGGACAGGACCTTCTTTCAGCTCTGGAGCCACTGGGACGTTGGGCAATCCCTACTCCCTTTCTAGTCCCATGGCCAGATGGAGTACCTGGGTGAGCCCTGTCTTGGTCCTTTTCTCGTGATGTAGTGAAGGAAGAGCACTCCCACAGCAGTCATCTGGGCAGAGCTCTGTGATTGATCCCACCTCTGCAGGCCACATCCAGAGACTTCTAAAAACAGCAAGACACTCCCTTCCTGGTCTTTGAATGGTACAGCATGCCCTAAACATCACTGCAGCATTTTAGAGGCTGCTGTCAGATTGAGAGATCAAACTCCCAAAAGAGCGACTAGTCCCCTGGTTGGATTCAGGCTCACACCTATCACAAAAGTATCCAGGCCAATGCCAAGAGGGTGCAGATGACTCGTTAGCAGATCCCCACAAGAAGGACCCCAGGCTTCACACAACTGGGAGGAGAAGAGTTTGTGGGAGCAGAGCTAACCATTAAGATCTTAGAGATTCCCTCCAGAGGCAAAAACACTTCCAGGAGATCTACAGAGGAGTCAGAGGTACGATAGCAGCACGTGTAGACATGCCGGAGCGAGCGGTGACATGGGCTTCTCCATTTGCTGGGTGCTCAGGTGGGTCTTGGGGAGCCAGGCAGACTTATATAGCCCACAGGGACCCCCACGCTGGATCTGGGATGTGTACATCTGCTGAAATTCCCCCTCCGTTGGCAATGTGAGTGTCCCCGTTGGCCATAAAGGGTGTGTCTACACATCATCCTATGGTGACGTAGTGACACGCTATGTCGCCATATGGCATGCTACAGCAACGTAGCAATCGTGGGTCTGCACGTGATTGGCAGCTCTGTCACCATAGCAGCACGCTCCCCCATTATAGCATGCCACTACAGCAACATCATGGTAAAATCTAACCATCCGCCACATGCACAGCACAATACAGGCACTTACTGCGCCGTGCTTTAGTGCTTCCAAAGTACTTTTGGAAGTACTAAAGTGTGGCGTATTAGCAACGTCACTGTACGGCCCTCTCTTCAAACTACCCTGCATGCCCTCTTCAAGCCAGTCCAGTTTCTCGTTGTGTTCGGCACCTGATATTACTGCTTACATGCTCCAAGAGAAGAAAGCTCAGGCATGGGGCACAGATTAAAGCAGTGGTCTGCCAAGAGGATGCACTGAGGTCAAAGCACAAGAAACAGAGTGGGTTTTGGTGCCATGTGCTGGGGCTAGCCAGCATCAAAATACATCCCTGCTTTACCTGGAGCCCCCAGGGTGCTGCCTATATTTCAGCTGCCGGACTAGGGTCAAATCCTTCTTCGTTCACTATCCCATATTCCCTACTTACTACTCGGAGGTAGGGCTCAGGCCTTTGTTTCAGCTGCAGCATGTGCACCAGCAGGGTGCCAACTGGCCAGGTGTGCTGCGATAGTGCAGAGAAGGGAACAGCTGTTCAAGATCTGACCAGGGATTCGGTTGCCGTCTGTGGTGCCTTGTCAGCTCAGCTCCACATTGTCTTCCCATCCCCAGGAATTAGCTGCACTGTCACTTGCCTGCTTACCTCTGTGCTGCCCTGCAGCAAGATACTGCTCATGCCATCTGGCTCCCAGGAGAGGGGGAGAGCCAGCATGCATACAAACTGTGTTTTTCAGGAGTGCAGAAGGATCCCGCATGTGATGCAGGGGTGGATTTTAGGGGGCTTGAGTTAACGAGTAGGGATCAGCAAGGACAACTTTGATCTCCACACGTGTATTGATTTTACTTGATTGCACTGTATCTAGTGAAAGGAAAACAGCCCAGTTATAGCTCTTGCTTGAAAAGGAGGGAGGAAGAAGACCAAAGACCAGATCCTTGCAAGTTCAACCTCACTAGACTCCACTGAACACTTTGGATAGTATCTAGTCACAACAGGCCAATGCTTGATGTAGTTGGGTATGTCCATTCCAACAGTCACCAGTACTTGGTGCTTCAGAGTAAGTGGCAACAGACCTGCCTCTTCGGGCAATTATTTCCTGATCCCAGACTGTTACTAGATGACCTGCTCTCTGAATAGGGGTGTAAATATCTCATATATTTCTTTTCCCTGTCTCAAATAGCTGTTCTCATTGCCCAAAAAACACCTAATTTCTTTGCCTCAGTGAAATCAAATGACCATGAGTTACTCTGGCTATTTGTCCATTGTGTGCGGAAATAATAGTCCCCTTTTCAGTGTCCGATTTCATGCTTTTCAGTTTGATTGAGCATCTCCTTGTTGAGTGTTGTGATGGGGTAAAGCCACTATTTAGCAAAGCCATCGATAAAGCCTCTATTCGCCATAGCTCTCCCCTTTATATCATTCATTATTTTAGAAACGTCTATCACAGCCCTTCTTACTCATCTCTTTTCTAAAAGGGAGAATCATCATCTTGTTCCTATTTCACCTAGTGCAGACTTTCCATCCTCCTAGCTGTTTTTACCCCACATAGCCAAACCTCTCCTTTCTGGCACATCCACTGGGTGGTAGGGGCCCAAAACTGGGCATAGTCTTCCAGGTTCATTTTCTTAGAGCTGACTTTAGACTGTGAATGGAGTAGCCCTCACCCTCTCTTTGCTTCATGAGCTCATATAGCTCATTCTGGTCCACAGAAGCAAAAACTCTACTTCCCTCCCCATGCGGTTCAGGGTTGTGAGCAAAGGTGTTGTGAGAAAAGCAAGAGCCCACTCCTCAGTGATCTGCTCCAGGGTGGGGAGTAATGGGTAAAAGTGCCCAAATCTACCAGCCTGGCCTCTTGGGGTACAAATATGAGGAGAGAAGTCCCATTCTTTTTTCTGACATAGCATGGCTGTGCAATCAAGTGGACAGGGTAGGCCCTGAGGAATACAGGTACAGGGCTTGTTACAAGGTGAGCATTAACAGGAAATCAGTGTATTTGCTCTTATAACTGAAACCCACTCCTTCAGCTCACTGCTATTCATGTCTTCTCTTTCAGATTGGCTGCAAGGCCGCCGTGGTTTTCTTTCAGTACTGCATCATGGCCAACTTCTTCTGGCTGCTGGTGGAAAGCTTGTACCTGCATACCCTCCTGGTCATCTCCTTCTTTTCAGAGAGGAAGTACTTTTGGTGGTACATCCTGATTGGCTGGGGTATGCATCTCCTTGACAGTGAATGATAGGAGCACAGACTCAGGGTGACCCAGAGGCATCTCAGTTGGCATGTCTACAAGTGCACTTTAATGTGCACTAGCCTATTTTAATGTGCATTAACTCATCCCAAAAAATGTGCACTTTCACTAACGCGCACTGAAATAAGCTAATGCACCTTTTTCTGGTACCTTACAATGGAAGTACTAAATTTAATGCGCATTAGCAAAAGTGCATTAATGAACATGTAGATGCAGCCAATGTGTAGCATTGAAGAGGACAGAGGAGTTGTTTGTATGTGACCCTTCTGCTGGTGTATTAGTGGCATGAGGGCCACTGGTGACAATATCTAGGGGTTTTTTAGAATCAATTATAAATGGTTGGCTGCAACCGTATCTTCTCCTTGGGCTTATGGATTTCAAATGTAAACCACCTGGTCTAGGGATGAGTGGTCACCTGTAAAAGTGTTTTGTCCTTCCAGCACCTGCACTCAAGAAAACTTGGAAATAAAAAGCCAGTAACACACCTCATTGCAGAAACCAGAATAAATGGCTGTCTGCATAGTGAAATGAAGTCAGCCAAAACTAGAGCCTGAAGGTACAACCACCCCTGCAGACTTTTATAGGGGCTATGCTGCCTATAGAGGGCTCAGAGCTCTTCTTGGTGAAACAGCCCTGACCCATCTGGCATGAATCCACTTGGATACAAGGCAGTCAGATAGGCAGCCCAGGGAAGTCTGTATGGCCAGGTTGTGCTTCCATCCGCAGTTGCCAGATCAAGTCTAGATTTTTTTTTAAAGGGCTCTAGCATTTCTGCAGCTCTCAGAGGTAGTGCTAAAAAGTCAGCTCCATGAAGGATCAGTACTGTAGGTGGAGAACCCAGAAAGAAAAAAACCTAGACCTCTCCAGCAGATTTCTTGCTCTTGTCCAATCAGAGTCCACTGCCTCTTTCCTCCAGATGATCATTTTCCCTCATCTAAAACACTCTACAATTTTTCTTCTATCCTTTTATACATCCATTCATATGCTGCATTGCATGTCATTTCTAAACGCATACAAACCCCAAAGAACACAACATAAAGTATTGTACCGAACAGCACTGGGATGAAATGCTAATTTATGTAGATGAATTCTGCCAGAAGTCATTTTTCTCCTTTCTCTTATAGAAAAAGCAGGGTACTTCTTTCCCCTTCAAAACTGCTGGCTCCAGGGCATATATGTCAGAGAGTAAAATTGGCTTCTGTTTTCAATAGCTGGGTTGGGGTAATAATTAGGCTGGGGAAAAGTCTTGCTGGGAAAAGTGCAGAATACCATTGTGTCCCATACAGAAGTATGTACTGGAGGGAACAATCCTGTACCAGCAGGGGATTAATTACTTACCTTAATTGTAATTTCTATCAAAACCAATGCGAGTTGCACTCCTATTCACAGTGTGGAATAGGGACCCTTTTTTGTATTGTAAGGAGGCAAGGCACGATGTGAACAAACCTGGTTTCAGACTGAATCAGTCCAATTAGATGCTTTCTGAATGATCCGTTGGACCTAATATTGCTTTTATCTGAATGCTGTGGGAGGGAGAAGATGTTAGAGGTCTTGTTTTGAATAACAACAACCTCAAAGATGGGCTTTAATAATAGAATTGGAAGAATGAGCAGTTTTCATCAGTCCTTATGTTACATTTAGGGAATAGTCCTTTGGCCCTTATTCATGTGAATAATAGATAGATAGATAGATACAGATATATATCTTCGGCCCTTATTCATGTGAATAACACACACACACACACACATACACACACACGCCTGATAGAATAGATCTATAGATTGCTTGGGCAAGTAAAAAAAACTCAGATAGGCTCGATCCAGCAATTCGGTTCTATGTCGGGTACGAGTAGGGGCATTGGTTTCTACGTGTTTCATCGCTCTGTTCTAATAGTGTTTTATAGGCAATGCTAATACCTCTGTTAAACATGTAACTTTAACTGATACATCCATAACCCTGCTAAAGTACTAACACCAGCATGTTAGCCAGTTGAGATACTTGAACTAGCTTCCAACATTCATCTTATTATGTATCAGGAAGCAAAAATATAAAATGAAGGAGGCAGAGACACCTGGGTCTGGAAGGATGCTCAAATGAGTAGTGACGTCCTGGCGTATGCTTCCAGAATTGTTGCCACTGTTATCCCTCTTTTGTACTAAAGCAGCATCCAGACATAGACCATAGTGTTAAGTGCTTTAAACAAGAAGAGGGTTCCTACCCAAAAGAAGCCGTGTAAGACAGGCAATATATGGCTGGAGGGCTCTGTCCATATAGATAGATGGACAGGGGTAGGAAGACAGTATGTTCACCCTGTCAGGCAATGGTCTGATGCTCCATTGTTGCATAATGGCCTAACCATTGCTGAAGGTCTTAGAGGTATCACAGATGAAGAGAGATTTAAGAAGGGATCTGGAAAGAGACAATGAGGAAGTTTTTTGTTGTTTCCATATACAAGAGTGAAAGCTTGAGAGAGAGAGCACCCAGGCGTTTGTTTGAAGATCTAACAGATGAGCATTGAAGTCTGGCGCCATTGCTATATCAGGCATTAACATCACAATAGCATAAGAGATGCTTGTAAGATGCAGATAGGTCCTGAAAGGGGTTGAAAGAAGCAGCCATGCCATTAATATTACTCTTCTTCTGACAGGTGCCCCCACGTTGTTCATCACAGCTTGGACTGTCACCCAGATTCACTATAATGACGAAAGGTAAGCCTATGGGTTCACCTTCACTTCTTCCTATTTCAGACATGTGGAAGGAAAATGTATCCTTCTCAACAGACAAGCCCAAGCTCTTCTTAATAAGAAGGAATTGGGGAATGTCTTGGAAAAAATACAGCTCTTGTTTTAGCATCTATGGGCAGCGATGAAAGTATAACCATGCTAAAAAAATGACACAATTTAAACAATGCGTGCTTAAATGTGGAAAAGAATTATCTTTTTTTTCAAGCATAGGACTAGGATTGAAAAGAGGGCAGGACTCTGCTGCCCAGATTTCTCTATGAGCTTAGGAGAGTCACTCATCATCCCTGTAGCTCACTTTCTCCTTCTGGTCACAAAGCCAATAATATTAATCTAACTTCCAGGGTATTGGGGAAGTAGTCCACACTCAGTTAATGCTCCTAACAGGTTTAGGCAGCCTTGTATGCTTCAAAAGGTGCTTCAAAAATGGAAGTTCTTAATGAATGTGTTAGACAAATATATTCCTGGCACAACACGGTTGCTAGCTTTATTGACATTACTAGTGCTAATTTTTAGATGCATTTGTCCCATTAGATCAAATTCTTTCCCACAAAAGGGTTGTGGCACTCCTGTAAGAGCCAGTAGCAGTCACACTTGTTTATTGGGGTGTGGCATTTACTCTGCAGAAAACTAGAGCCATTAATCCCAAATGGAAGGAGAGCAGGAAATGCTTTCTAGTCTCCTAACCCAGCCCTTCCACTTCAAGTACTTGAAACCCCTCAGCTTCAAGTACTTGAATCATTGAAGCTCATTCAAGTAATGATGGCTTCTAGGAAGTGAGTATCCTTATTACTGCTATTTTGGTATCAGAGAGTTTGTTCCTCCCTTCCTGTCTTGTGCATTGTACAGCTGGCATCACCTTGAGTACCTTCTCATGTCCTTCTGCTTTCCTACCAATATACCCAGGGGAGCTCTGTTAGCATGAGCCAGCTATCTTCCCATTCAATCCTTGGGCTGAATCCACAGCAGGCTAACTGAAGGTTACACCTGACCAAAGATGCCACTGTGGGGGATGGATCTGCAATGTGCATAGTACCCTTGCTGTGCATTTCCCCATCCGCACAGGCACAGAATGAGCAGAGCACAAAGATGCAAACAAGGACTGCACTTGGGCCCATAAATGTGAAGGAGAATCTAACCCAGGAGGTGTCCAAGCTACTCCTCACTAACTTCCTGGGGGCCTACATAGTGTACATGGCATGTGTGTGTGTCCACGTGGGCAATTAGCACACTATAAATCCAGATCCTATCTTACACCTCACAAAGTTCCCTGAAAGGACAAGCTCCAGATACTGCTGCTTGTCCATAGCCATGCATTTGGGAGGGAGTTGTCTACGCTGCTTTGTGCCGATCCTCTTTGACCCTTTCTTGGCCTCCTCAAAGAATTAGATGCCAGGCACTCTTTTAGCCTGCCATTGTGTGCCCTGGTGATCTTGAACTGGTCCCCTAAGCTTTCTCTCTCATTTCTGCCTATGATAAAGAGTCCCTATCATACATGGACATTATGAATATTAATCAGCTATTAGTTCTGAAGCACTTGGAAGAGGAAAAGTGATGCTGCTGATGATGATTATCCTCTATTCACATTCTTTTCTTTCTTTGGCCTTAAAATCTATTTTGCCCTAAACTGTATGAACAACACGGTTCACTGGCTAGCTTATGCCAATGCCCCCCTTGTTGGAATAGTACACTCCTTATATTTGTATAACAGGCCCTTTAAGCAGTTCATACTCTTTATATTTGTATAACAGGCCCTTTATGCAGTTGTCCTGGTCCTGTGCATTCTCCTAAAGTGGGTCAGAATTGTGGGACCTCTCCAGGGTCAGTTCAAAGCTGTTTAAAAATGTCTCCAGTTGAAGTTCACGTGAGTTTGACCCTCCAGGAGATTTGCTTTTAGTATTAGACACAAGCTCAACTGAACTCGTGTTTTGCCCGAAGCATCATTAACAACTACAAATGCGCCCAAGGTTGTTGGGAACTTAACAAATCTAGATCCTATTTGGCAACCCTGATTACCCAACCTAGATGCTCCTATTAATATCATCCCTCTATTGGCATCTTTAGTAGAGTGGCTTGTAGAGTATGTCTTTGCAGGCTTCTGCATTAGGGAAGCTGTGAAGTCATTACCAAGAATGATCCTACTGCCAAATCAAGGTTTCAGAGCTGTGCCTCGCAAGCCCAGTGTAACCATTCGGGCATCGAATAAAAACCTCAGCCTTCCAGGCACAATAGCAGATGACTCACAACCACAATCATAAAAGTCCTTTCTGGCTTTACTATCCACGCACCTAAGCTTTGAGAGGCAGGTTGGTTGGGATTTGCAGAACAGCAACTGCCTGTTGGGCATCTGATGAACCACTCTGGGATTTTAGGGCTTCTGCTTACAGTGGCAAACATTTGGCGAGAAAATAAGGCAGCTCCCTTCAATCAGCCAGGTATGCCCATTTGTTAAGCTTCCCTAAATAAACCTATAAAGAGATGTAATAACGTGAATCCGTCAGTAAATATTTAATTGCTACCAGATACAAGAGTGGTGAGCAGATGGACTTAGAAATCAAGAATCAAGGTGGCTTTCTTCCAAGCATACTCTGTATCAGAGCTGTCTAAGTGGTTCAACCATGGTCAACCATGGGGCTAAAAATTCAAAGCAAGCAGTGGCGGCAGTGGTAATCCTCATGACTGCTGGAGATGATGGACTGATGGAGCCAGCACCCAGGGGGGTTAATGCCCTTGGCAATTAGCGTTTACAGGTATAGCTCCCCATTGAGGCCACCTTTCAGCGGTTGTGGGGCAAGTGGTAATGGTTTTAACCCCATGAGTGCTGGTCATCCCAACTCCTAATCTCCACGTCGAAAATCCTGTTGGGGACACTTTCAGAGGCAGGAGCAGTGGTAGGTGTGTGGTCAGCATACAGGAGCGAACACCATCATCACTTGTCCTGCCACCAGACGTGGGTTGTGCATCCCACGAGTATCATCCAGGCCCAGATCCAGCTCACCAACCCAAAGGATTTGGACAGCCCTGCTCTCTACTATAGACGTGTCCTCTCTTAGTATAAACAATGTGCTTATTTTAAAAAAAAGCAGAGCTGTAAAAAAGTGAGGGCAAAATGTTGAAATTTTTCTTCCCTGAAATCCTAGCCAAACTCAAACAGCTATTCAAAACTAGGGAAGGCAGCATTTTCCTCTGTTCAAGTACTGAAAAGGTGTTGTAAATCCTAATTTTTCCACACAAAAAAAATTTTAAATGCCATTGTCAAGAACCTATGTCACAAGACATAGGGATGAGTCTTGGGTCTGCTGAAGGTAAGGGAAGTTTTGTCGTCAACTCCATTGAGCAAGGATTTTGTGGGCTGATACTTAACTTTGCTGAACACACATCCTATCCAGGAAGCTTTGCATCTGCTAAACTGGTAACTTCACAAATCGCAGGCATTTGTTGTATTACCGCGTCGTGTCCTGGCTCTGCTCTTTGGGGCTGATTTGCATTTGTTTGCTTCCAGGTGTTGGGAGAACATGGTCAGCTCCGGATACTGGTGGATCATCAAAACTCCTATTCTGTTTTCTATTTTGGTAAAGTATCAGCAATCTCTGCTGGCTGCAAAGCTTTCTTTATTGAAATCTCTTTGCCCAGGGGATGCATACATGGGCGCTCTCTAAACACAGTGGAGAAAAAAGGCTGATTAGACAGCAGCCTGTACCTGGTGCCTCGCTGATGAGGGTCAGTTGCCTTTGGGCCATAAGCCAATCTCTGACTAATGGGGGTTAAACAGTAATTTTCCTTAGCAGCCTGTTCTCCCACGGTTTGTTGCACCTTTCTCAGACCTGCAGCAGGTGGGCCATCTGAGAGGAGGAAGGCTTTCACTGAAGGGTTTGAAGTGCAGGTGAGACAAATATTTGACTGGGATGCTTTAGACAGACAAGACCCTGTAAGGGGCTGAATTAGATGTAGTCTGCACCCTTTTGGCCCCCCTATATTTGTATGGTCCTATGAAAGGGATTGCAGCCAGCTCATACAGTGATGGATGGAAATGTAAAAACAAAATCCTTTAATAAAGCAGAGGGAGAAAGCTGTACGGCAAAACTGGTGGAACTGAATCCCAGAGAAAGAGGTATCGTGGCCCATTCAATGCATGTTACCCCTACTCTGAGAAAGAAGGACACGCGCTATTCAGAACAAATTAATTCCCAGCAATACGTAGAGCAATCTGCCTGTCTGCTTAACAGCTGGATCATTGATGCATGCACACATGGCCCACAGTGATTAGCCTGTTACTTGTAATGAAGAAGCTTCCTCTCAAAATACATGATGACGAAGAGATGTTGGAAGCAGGTTGTCTGCCCCAACAGATTGACCCTGATCCCACCTCTGTGCTTTCTATCAGACCCCTCATTTTTCACCTCTTCTGTACATTTCTCCCATAACCATTCTCATTTTCTCTTGGACGCAGGGCTTCCCTTTACCATTTTTTTTCTTGTTTCACATACAGACCTCAGCCCAGGCTCATCTTAAGGTTTGTAAAGCTTCTCTGATGGAAGATGCCTGTAAGATTTGATAACAAAAATGATCACTTTGAGCTAGCATTTTGCATCACCTAGTAGAGTCTAGGAGGAAATCAGATTCCTGCTTTGGGTTTCAAGGGCCATTTCTTGAGGACCTCAGTTTAATTCCCATTGAAATCATTGGGAGTCTTGACTTCTAGCTCCTTCAATGGCATTTAAAGATAACCAGGCAACCCTAGGGCATTTCTGAAGAGCCCTATTCATTTGATCCCTATTGAAGTCCATACAGTTTCTCCATTTGCCTTCATATTTTGTGAGCCAGGACCTGATTCACAAAATCAAATGAACTTAGTCCATTTTTGCTTTGATTTTCCTCAAACCCAGGACAACTGAACTCGGGGAGGGAAGGCAAAGCAAAGCAAAAGAAATGAAGAGATGTACAAAACGAGATCGGTCTTCTGCATCAGTTCTGATTGTGCCACAGACTTATCATTATGCTGTTCACAAAGCAGCCCCACCTGCATCAACACCCCTGCTTTTAATAATCCCTTCTTGTTTTATTAATCTAGCTACACTGAAATGAAATCCTGAGCCTGACACCCATCAAAATACATTACAGAAAAAAACTGCAAATGAGATTTTCCATTTCTCAATATCAATCTTATCAGAAGAAATACACCCTGTTTCCCTGGATGGGAGGGGGGTGAGATTTTGGGGTTTTTTTAAAACCTTCAAGTGTTTTTTCTCAGCACCAAACAAGCCCCATCTGTTCATACTGATTGTATTCAGTACCCATTGCAAAAATCAGTCACAAGTTGTCACCCATCCTGTCACCGCCATCCATCTACCTAAGCACTTTGCACTCGCATCAAACTTTTCTTCTTCATTCTCAGCCCTCCTAAATTGACTCAGGCAGCGTTTTAAGCCACAAAGCAGCTTAGGAAGTAACTCAGATCTTAGATTCACTTACTACATGCTCACACACTGATTAGAGTGGGCTTTCTATGTGTAGATGTATATGCTCGCTTGATAATTTTTCCCTTTCCTCCCAGTCTGAGGCAAGTCATTATTTTTATAGGCAAATAAATTTGGACAGAAATTGTGATGAGCAGCATGGAGAGAGAAGGGCACTTAGCTACTGCAACAGCTTAACCGAGCGGTATGGTAAATTCTGCATCCCGTAGAGCTTTTAAAGCCCGAGTAGATGTCTAGCTAGGAGATAAGGACTCTAGTTTATCCACAAGAGATTGGGATGAATGTAAAATCAAGTGACCTGCATTGTGCAGGAGATCAGCCCAGATATTGCAGTGGTCCATTTTACCCTTTGGATCTCTGAATCCATAAAAAGAAGAATCAATTGGACTTTCATTTAGGTTAAAGCAAGAGGGGCTTATACTCAGACTGTTCCAAGCCTTGCAGGTCTTCCCTACTGTGTTTCACCTCCTCAATGGTGGCAAGAAGTAGCAGCATGGTTCAGTGAAAAGGGCACTAGTCTGGAAGTCAGGGCATGCTGAGGCCTGGTCTTGATGCCTGCTATATGGTATTGGGCAACTTACGCCTCCAGCTCTATGCCTTAGTTTTCCCCATCTAAAGAATGGGGCTAAGGTGGCTTGGCTACCTCGAAGGAGATGAGGTCCTTGGATGGAGGGCGCTGCCTAAGCCCTAACTATTATTTTGATATCCAAGGAATAGCCTGGTCTAGCCTTGTAGGACAGGCCACCAACCAGGTTTATGGCCTGTTGACCAAGCTAGCCAGCACGTATGTGAGGAAAGCATGCCCTGTGGTATAGATTAGAATCCCAGTTACCTTTCTACCAGACACCGCTTCATATACTTTCTGACTCGCTGCACTGTCCTCAGCCTTGGACATGCCCGGCAGTGGGCCTTCTGTCACCAGCTACCATCTCTCAGCTAACCCAAAGGCTCCTTTCCTGCCCCGCCGACGGCGCCCCCCGCGCAGCAGGACGTCGTGCAGAGCTGTGCTCTATGGGTTTGACATCATCATACTTGGGATGTATGTCACAAAGTCCCAAGAAGGCTGATGTCAGGCCCAAGATTGCTGCCATCCTGTCTTGGTTTAACCCTGTGCTCACAGTGGGGTTCTCCGCTCATGGCTTTTTAACAGCAGCTCGCTCCTTGACCAAATCATTGCAGTGAATGGAATCCCCTCTAACAGCTGGTTCTTTCCCCTGCAGAGAGGGATTGTGGGAATTTACAGTCCTTTTCCCTTTCCTTTCTTCCCTCCACGCTAGGTGAACTTCATCCTCTTCATTTGCATTATCCGTATCCTTGTCCAGAAGCTGCATTCCCCAGATGTCGGACGCAATGAAACCAGCCAATACTCGTAAGTCCCGGCCTCCTTTTTTCATGTGCATCGTACAGCACCGGTGAGACTGTTGGGCTGGTCTGCTTGTTTGACCAAATGCATCCTATCTGGCCAATTCGACTGATTAGAATCAGAATCAAATTGGGTCGATTAATGCTGTCTGAGACAAGTAAGATAGAAGATATGCTAAAGTATCTTTGCAACTTCACTTAGGTGGGCCACAAATCTTACTTCTAATAAAGAAATGAGCATTATAGTGATGCTTCAGATAAATCAGCACTTGGCTTGTAGATTCACCAGTCACTGGAACATAGGACTTACCCTTTCTTGGGAATTAGGATCAGTGGGCCCAATTTTCACTATTGCAGACCTTCAGAGTCGATGTGGAATCCACAAAACTGCCAATTTATAATGCTGGGGAATTTCTCCCTAAAAATGCATTCACGGTAGCCAAATGTAACCACATAGTTTTAATCCTCATTTATCAGGAGGTCTTTGGGTTTCAGCCTTGGACTCAAAATGCTCAGCACGGCAAGGATCAGTTTTGTCTGGTAACTGCTAGATCACAGATTTTGGCTAAAGACCCAGAGTTTAGGGGGAATTCATCAGGATCTCATTGCTGCCTCCAAAACCAAAGGTTTTTGGGCAGCTCTGTACCTTGAGGCACAACAGTGATATTGGAAACGAGAGAAAACAACGGAGGTGACCCACAAGCCCCGGTGAAAAGAGTCCTTAAGCTTTTCTATTATCTGGAATCCCATAGGTAAGATTTCTGGTGGAAAATCCTGGCTTTTGACCTTAATTTTTCCATCCTGCAACTGAAGTCCATTGTTTCCAGTTCTGTCGTCACCGCCTCGTGTCCATTATTGGCCTGTGTCCTGCTTATTCCATCCCTTTAATGTATTCATTGTCAAATAGCACGTCTCACCCTCAGATTACGACAGCCCCGTTGAAGGGCTAAGATTAAATCAGCATATTGAAATATGTCCTAGAACTAAAAGCATGGCCAGAAGGCCATTGCGGGTCCTTGACGGGGCAACCAGGTCCTGTTTATCCCCATGGGAGTTCTTTGTGCGTATATACACCCCCAGACAGCATTAGGTCCTAGTAACGAAAGAGGCAGTACTGCGCTTTTTAATTTTCCCACGGGGTTAATTTAGGTGAGAGCTACCAGGACGTCCTGATTTTACCCAAGGAAATAAATACAGAAGAAGAGATACTACTACAAGCTTCCCCACACTGTTTGCCAGTCGGCCCCTAGAGAGAGTACCTCTTAAACCAGTATTACTTCTACAATATCTACCCCCTCTTAAACCAGTATGACTTCTACAATATCTACCCCCGCTCTTCCCCCAGCCTAGAAAGGCTCCATTAGTTTAATCAGTGCTTTCCACTCATTTTACTCACAGAGCAAGCCTTATGGCCAACGCAGACAGACTCCCCTGCCACCTGTAATAGTGCCTGTTGGGATAGCTGTCATCTGTCCGCTCCAACATCTCTCATACAGGTGTGCAAACCAGTGTGAGCTACAGCAGGTTTAACACGTCCACCCCAGAAATACAGCAGTAAGGATGCTCTGAGAACACCCCTGGCCCCACGCTCATGACCCTAGCTGAAGTGGTGCCTTGGCGATCCCCTAAAGCAAGAGCCAGGGGACAGGGTTTATTGCTTCAGGAGCAAGACTAAGCAGCACCCCGCTGCTTCCAGGCAGGCACTCCCTTCCTGCTGACCTCCTGATCATTTCTGTTTAAATCTCTTTAAAAATCAGGTATTTCCAGTACTGTTGCCAACCACAGGGGTGGAGACTGGATGACCTGAGAAAACTATTCCAACCCCATTTTTTCATGATTTGCAGGAATTCTTCCTGCCAGGGCTGTAATAAGACTCTGCTTTCACTCTAAAGAGCACTGGGGTCTCGGCAGTCATTCCCTTTCTCTTCCCAACACTGATATTGAGGTTGACACATTGACAGCATCTTTCAATTCTTGCCAGGTCCACTTCAGCCCAGGGCTGGAAACCCAGCTGCACCGCTGACTCTCTCATTAACACTCCAGGCACTGAGCTGTGCATTAAATTATTGCAAACTGTAAAGGAGCTCTTCATTAAAAATGCCTTTTGAAATCACAGAGCATCAAGCAGCAAAAGAAGAGCAGCAACAAAGGTGCAACAGAGGAGCAAATGCTTTGTTTTCTGTAACAAGCAGAGCTAAATGGATCTGACTGGCACTCTGCTTTACCACCTTCACCATAGGAGTTATTCAAGTGCCTTCCAGCTGTGCTTTAAAGTCTGTCATATATGTTCATTTTGTCTCATCCCCTGCTCAGAGGGGAAGGGGTGTGTCTGCTACCTAGGTCTTTGGTACATATTCTTTTTTCATGTATCTCTTCCCATGTATGTCTTAAAGAAATCAGCTTAAAGATGGGCACCTGTCATTTGGTGGGGAAGGCAGGGAGGTTTGTGCTGCTGTATAGGTTCAGGAGCAGTTCATACCACAATCTCAGCCCCCCACACAGCTCTGCACAGACTAGCTTTGCCCTTCCAGTAAAAAACAAAAAAAACAAAATCCATTGTGCCTAGGCATTATTGATCATGAGAAAGCTTTAGGTGGTCTTTTAGGTGAGACTGGCCAGGGAGCGCCTGGAAGGTAAGGAATAGGACCTTAAACTTGACTCAGGCAAGTCCCTGGAAATGCATCTCCCCGCCTCTCCCCCTCCAGATATTAATCTTGCCTAAATCTGTCACCACCAGCTACTTTTCACCTAGGTGCTGACTTTAGCTGGTTTTTAGGGGCCTAAGATAAAGTCTGGGGAAGCCAATGTGAGTCTTCACTTTGCACCAGGCACTGTGAAAGCCGGGAAATTGTGTTGGCAGACAGCATTTGACCCAAAGGGGTACGTACCAGGGTCTTGTCTGAATAATGTTGGACCATTAGCCCTCCCATGTAATCCTTTTAATTCCTATTAATCATGAAAAAGTGGGTGTTGAAAGCAGAGGGATGACTGAGATGTTGTCGATGAGGGGGTTGCAGGTAGAAGAACTATTGCTCAGGATGGGATGGCTTTGGCTTCCATTTCTTCCATTAGTTGCTGGGAGGCGCGACAGGACTGCTTCGAGATCACGGGTGCCAAGTGCCTCTTGAACTGTTTTAATTTTTATATTTCATTTGACATTAGTTGGTTTCCTATAGTAATTAGGTGTGCGAAATTATCACCTGCTCTTAATTAGGGCTCTGATTATCCTGTTTGGTGCCATTACACTCTAATGCTGCTCATCCTCTCCTTTTGGAAACACTCGCTGCTCCACAGCCTGTTATTATGCCGGGCTAAACATACCATTTCTTCTTCAGAGCCTATAATTTGCAGAAATCCCAAGCAATTGAAGACAAGAATGGATTACACTCAGCTTGTAGAGAGGAAAAATGATCTCAGGCGGGAAGGAGGAAAAGACCTCCCCTAGAGTCAACAGGCATAATCGTGTCATGTTTTATTATATCACCTCTGCCTTTGAAACTACCAGCCTTCTGCAGGCGGAGGGCAAAGACAGCTAATTTATTGCTGAGACTCAATTAATGGCATGCACGTTGCAACAATGGTTATTAGCAAGGGGGAAGCCCATAGAAATCAGCATGAGCCAGGTCTGCAGCTCGTGTGAACTGGCGGGGCTCTGTGGAAGT
Source organism: Crocodylus siamensis (assembly GCF_052110815.1). Taxonomy (NCBI): domain Eukaryota; kingdom Metazoa; phylum Chordata; order Crocodylia; family Crocodylidae; genus Crocodylus; species Crocodylus siamensis. The sequence continues at coordinate 201,296,078 of NC_143399.1, forward strand.
CGGTGCAGCAATGCTGGGTTTTCCCCAGCTGTGGGCATGTACATTTATTATGCAGGCAGGTCCAAATCCCCAAAGGTATTTAAGGATTTTGGTGGGAGGTAGACACCAAAATACCTTTGAGGATCTGGGCTTCCATTCCTTTCCTGTAATATTACCAAATGCCTACACTGTCAGAGGTTTGAAATGCCACCCATCGCACAGGCTGAATTTAATTTCATAACACTGAGCTTCTCCTAAAAGACCCATCCACCCTCCTTGTCGCATAAAGACAAAGTACTCCAGCTTTAGGACTGCCTTATCCTGTTCCTGCTGTCTCCCTTCCCTTTATGGCTCGTGTTTCTCTTTCTAACAGGAGACTCGCCAAATCCACCCTGCTGTTGATCCCACTTTTCGGCATCCACTATATCGTCTTTGCCTTCTTCCCAGACACCTACAAAGTCGAAATAAAGGTCACCTTTGAGCTTGTTCTTGGTTCCTTCCAGGTAAGCTGCCCCCCGCGAATAGCCCGAGGCCAGGGAAGAACCAGTCGGGTCTGTCATGGGCTGGAGAATGGTAGAGACTCATAGAGAAACAGGGCTGGAAGGGACCTCCAGAGGTCATCTTGTCCGGCCCCCAGTTTGATGCAAGATCATCCCTATCCAAACCATCCTATCAATGCATGAGATCTAAACTGTTAGCAGAAACACACAGTTCAAATGAACACAGGAATAAGCAGAGAGTTTCACTTGGTTTCATTGGGTTTCACTTCCTTAGGCCCAGTGCTGCTCTCATTGAGGTCTGTGGGGATATTACTGTTGATTTCAGGGAAAGGCATGATTGGGCTGGTGTTTTCGACTCTTCTACTGCCTTTCACCTCTGGAAATCCCAGTCTGTTTTAGCAATTATAAGCCAAGTCTTGTGGTCTTTATTTAGCTCCCACTCAGGCCAAATGGCTTGGGGTGGGAGGCAGAATTTCTATTGACATCAGTGAGACTTTTACCTGGTGGATTTTGACCATGAGATACCTGTATACTCAAATACACACTTTGCTTCACTTTGATCAACACTGGCCTTCCACTGTTAACAAAGACACGGATTCTGCATGATGATTAGCGCTTATCCATGCCCTTCCTCCCATTGTATCTGTTCATACCTGTCTCAAACAGTTTACGTTCTTCAGACTTAATAAAAGAATCCATGTTTTATCACACACTAGGTCAGTGGGTTTTCAGCCTGTGGTCTGCAGTCCCCAGGGTCACAGACAATGTCTAAGGGGTCCACAAAAGATTACTATAATCAATCAAAAATATGTGAATACCCACACTTACAATTCAAAGGGGCCTGCACCGCCATTCAAAATTTCCAAAGGGGTCCACAGCACCATTTAACATTTTTTAGGGGTCTGCAAATGGGAAAAAAAGGTTGAAAACCACTGCGCTACATGATTGATAAACTTTGATCAGCAGTGAAATGGTTAAAGCCAACATTAAATTAATTATTCTTTGAGAGCTAAATTAACTCTTTCTAGAAGTGAATGGGACAGGTCAGAGCTACTGCATAAAGCAGACATTTGTTCTTTATGCAATAGCTAGTTTAATAGGTTTCTGTTTCCAGTGTGATCACAACTATAAGTAGCAGAGAATGACTATGTTCATATAGTTAAAAGCTGAGATAATGGACAATAAGATGTTACCCTAAAAGAAGTCACAGGATCATCAACTGGATGTAATAAACCATTTTAAGCCCCATGTTGTAGCCACAAAAGGCAAAAGTCTGCCCCAAACTTAGGCACTGCATCCAGTAAGCACGGTAAAGGCACAGCAGTTTTTGTAGTCAGAAACAGGCAGAGTAGAAACAGGGCTGGCATCGCAAGCCAAGAGACCACGTATAGCTGCTTTAAGGGATGCAGCCTTCGCTGCGATTCCAACAAGGATCACAAACTGGGTTGGTAGCAGGGTGTGCTAAGCTGTCCGCCTGGCAAATTTGGCGTGCCAGACTGTAGCATCCTCAGACGCTGTGCAGTTCCTCCTAAATCAAAAGTAGTGCAGCCACATTGTATAGCACTTTGGGTGGGCTAATTAGCACGGATGAGTGAGAGTCAATCAGCCTGACCCTGCACTCATTAGCCAAACAACTGCACAGACCCAGCCACTGCACAGGCCCCCTCTGATGCTTTTTATTTAAGGGGCTGTGTTCACAGAACCATGTTTCATGGCACTGCTGCCTGACACATCTTTGCCTCCCCAGTTTGCACTGGAGGGGGCTTAGACATTTCTTGGCAATGTGTCCTACATCCAGAGTCATGGCTGCAGGTAGAGTCCTAGAAAAGCACCACATCCGGCACCCTGCTCAGGGAAGGAGCGCCCCTGTCGAAAGCTTCTCATCCAAGCTGTGTTTTAATAAAGTTCAGTGTGACCTCGAGGTTTTAACACCTGTTCTTTCTCGCCTCTCTCTCAGGGCTTTGTGGTGGCTGTCCTCTACTGCTTCCTCAATGGTGAGGTAAGAGCAGCTTGTAATGAAGAAATGGGTGCGTAAGGAGGGCACTCTGAGATGTGCTCCATCCCTGACCTCAGCAGGTCGAGGAATGGGTCCAGATGAATCACATGTCAGAGGAAAGCAACCAGCCCATTTCTCTGTCTTGGTTTCCCTGCTCTGCTCAACAAAGACATGGGGTTTTGCATGTTGATTTTAGTGTATGTAGCACCCAGCTCTTCATTTATCCACAGAGCAATCAGCATTAGGGGGTTTCCCCATGTCATCCTGCCAAGATCCCTCAACTCTGACCTGAAGTGCGGTGAGGCTGTATTTTAGTTTCCAATCCCTTGCCTCTTCACCTAAAACCACTGGAACTTTTGGCCTTGACTTCAAGGCAGCAGGATTAGAACCGCTGCCAGCTTGGAGACTAGATAGTCATGTAGCCCTGAGTACCGGCCCACCACCATCTGGACTGAGACTCCGCAAAGTAATTTCACAAAGCTGCTGAGTCTGATGATCAGAGTTGGTAAAAACTTGTGGCCATTACCAACTTGAACAATAAACCCAGCAGTGACGGGAAGGGAGCAAGTGTGAAACTTAGATCTGGATTTGCATTTCATCTCTCCCATCAGGTCAGGTGATTAGCTTAGATTTACTCCTGCGCCATCTTTAATGCTGCTTTTAGTAATTCTAAGATACTTTTCACTCTCTATATATGTGTATGCACACACATACACATGCATACTTTCTACTGCGCTTCCTGACCAGAGTGTGCAAATCATCCTCTAATTCATACCATACTGCACCAGCCCTCCCTGAAAGGTTAAGTGGACGTGCAGTAGCTCTAAGTATGGTCCCATGGTTGCTGATTGCTTGAATCTTGATACAAAGCCCCGGGATGTGAATGCAAGGCCCTCTGACATGCATCAAAATGCTCAGCAGCAGCACTCCACAAACCACGCTGTCTTTTTAAAAAATAAGCATTTCTTTGAGGACAACGAGGCTGTGGAAGAAAACTGTTTCTTAACTATCTTCCCAGAGCACAAATCTGTTCTCTCTGGAGTTCAGCAGTCAGGTTCCTGATAGCACTTCTGTGTATTGCCCACAGCTCATGGCTCAGCTTGGTCAAACGTTGGTGATTCGTCCCACTACTAGTTACTGTGCTAAGTGCTGCTTATGTTTTGAGGACCCAGAAGTTTTTATCAACTGGTGTAAAATCCATGGCCATTGTAGAACACCCCTTCTGGCATTAAAATATAGGAGGGGCCTCCTTGTCTTTCTCCAGGCTCATAAGCTTTTCCTAGTGACTATCCTTGACTGCATGGAGAAGAGATTCCCCCTAATCTGGATTTTCACTGTGGTTACCTCTATAGTCAAAACCCTGCCATAAGTTTTATAAAGGATTTAAGGATCTAGCTCCCTACCCTGCATGCTTGGGTGTCAAGCCAGAGCAGTGGATAAGATGCCCTTCATTTCATTTCCTTTTCTCTCCTCCCTCAGGTCCAAGCTGAGCTGAAACGGAAGTGGCGGAGGTGGCATCTGGAGAGGTTCCTGGGCTCTGACATGAAGTATCACCACCCTTCGTTAGGGAGCAACGGTACGAACTTCAGCACCCAGATCTCAATGCTCACCAAGTGCTCTCCAAAGACTCGTCGGTGTTCCAGCTTCCAAGCAGAGTTTTCTTTGGTCTGATGGGACGACCCACCCCAGCTGGGGCCACCTGAGAGCGAGAAAGAGGGAGACCACCAGGAGCGTAACATAAGCCAAAACGTTATTTTTAAACAAGACACTCCCCGTGAGTCAACAAAGGACACAAAACTGGAAAAGCCACTGATGTCCTGAGCAAGAAGGGACAAGCCAGGATGCAGAGATGTGTTTTGTTTTGTGTGGGGGGTTGTTAGACTTTTAACTATAAGCTTACCCCCTTGGTGATGGGGAAACTCATGAATTGGCTACAGCGGCTGTAGCCATCATTGGCTATGATGGGGAAGCTCATGACTTGGCTATCAAACTTGTGCATAACTCCAGCAAGCGTGGGGACTGCCGGGGAAGTATCTGATACGCTCATAAACAGAGGGCGGGGGATATTTCATGAGTTCAGAGACAGCTTCTGTGAAAGACAGATGCTTTTTTACTTTTTTTAAGTGAGCCAATTGAAAAAAAAAGTTGCAATGTGCCAAGGGTCTGAGTGGTAAAGGAGCATAGTACGAGGAGGAAGGTATCGCAAGTATAGGGGCAGCTTACAAGAGACTGCAGGCTCATGCATTTGCAGATGGAGGTACATGAGCTCTCACACCAGAAAGTTCTCGTAAAGCTGGAGTCGGCGTGGGATCTCCATCTCTGATGTTCTGCTTTGCCCACCAAAGTATCACCGCCGCCGATGATGCCCCCAGAACATAGCTTGCTGAGAAGCTAAACTGTGAATGCCCTTTTCTGCACTATACTTGTTAAGGGTGACTCGTTTTTATTTTTAACAGGAAACAATAGCTTTGCATGTCTAACATGTTAAAAAAAAGGGGGGGGGCAAGTGCCAGCTCAGTAGCATGGTTATGTCGTCCATCCTGATTAAGCTGCTGTAAATCTTGGCCAATTATTGCAACAGGACTCTGAGGACAGGGGAAACAATATTGGTTTCTAACAGGTTGGTACCTGAATAAGGCACTCTGGGTGGGAGGAGGAGATACCAAATTCTTGCAGTCTTTAACTGAATTAGACCCATTGTAAGGAACCGCTATGGAGAACAGAGAATTGGTTTAAGAGCAGCTGGCACAATGGTCGTCATCAGAATAAAGTCAGGTCCACTCATAACTGCCACTGTAGAGATTAGGAAATACCAAAGGAAAGATGATGAAACTATTACATTGGAACCACTGAAGCAGAAATCAATCTGTTTTTATCCCTCAATGAAGGCATCATTAGACCTTTAGAAAACCACCTGTTTGCTAACAGTTTTTAAGTTTACATTGGAAATTACTTGAAGGGTGTCCCCAGCTCCCTGCTTTTTCTTTACATGCTCGGGGTGAAAATTAGCATTGTTCATACATGCCAGACTGGCACCCTCTAGATACTGAAGTCCTATGCTCTCTCCAGTCTTAGATCTGCATGAGCCGTGGCAGTGCAAGTTTCTCTCTATGTGCCACCAAGTCCTTTGGCAAGGTGTCTCATTTTAGTCTCCATAGCCTTGGTCTGATACAAGTGCAAGTCACTTGGTTTAAAACGATGCAACTCTTAAGTTACATTGGTGTGTGTTTGATGAGAGGTGGGGCCTGCCGTGGATCTTTCCATAAGAGACACTCACATTAGGGGATTGAGTAGAGCACATCCAAGTGATCTTTCTCAGTGGGCTGCTCTTTGGTCGGGAAAGATTTCTACCACCTTCCCTCCATCAAAAGTAATAATGCCGCATTAAGAAGACAATATGTGCTCATTCTATCACGACACTGCCAAATGGAGGTCTCCTACTGTACATCTGGTCACTGGGCGTTATGTGACGGGAATGCCTTCTTTCAGCTTTGCTTGGCAGACGTCATGGTTCTGTACCAAGCAATTGCATCATTTCCTGCAGGACAGCTGAAAATCCCAGTCATTGAACCAGTTTTCTGTCATCTGCTTCGTGGGTCCCACTGCAGCGGGCCAAACTCATTCCTGGAGCGGTGGCTGATGTGAGTGCCTCCTGTACATAACCAAGAGCAGGGTTTATGGCTCGGTCCACTGCTGCTCACTCTGATGGCAATGGAAAAACGTCTTTAGGTGCCAACGTCCAACATACAGGTGGCACTGAGATTCTCAGGAACCCCCATTCAGCTACTGCTTAACTCTGAGAACATTTAAAAGTTGCTCTAATTGGTTTAAATCCCTAACATGAGACCGAACCACCTAATCCTGACACTGCCAACCTGTCCTAATTCACACCTATGGCCCAGTGGCCATCTTAAACAAGGTACTCCCCTGACCATCTGGCCTACCCAGTCCAATCCTGTAGTCATTTTTTGGAACTTGCTTACCAATGCCAAACTCAAAAAGAAGACAGTGAGGAGAAGATGCCTTCATTATGCCTCATTTTATGGCAAGGATTGAACCCAGATCTTCCATTTATCAACGAATGCCCTAACCAATAAGCTATAATTATCCCTGTCCCTTAGTCTTTCCTATTTAACTAGTTCCTAGTTATCTTCTGTTTGCTAAACACTAGATTACAGCATTAGTGGACATGTTTATACATGTGCTTTAATGCACAGTGACTTTTACTGTGCATTAAAGCTGCACGTAAAAAACCATGACGTTATGCCAATGCGTAGTAAAATGGTCTGCACATTAAGCATCACTAAAAAAAGAGTGCAAATGCACTACTGTGCATTAGCACAGCCTAATGCACATTAATTTTGTACCTCATATTGGAGGTACTAAATTTAATGCACATTACAAAAGGTACATTAATCCATGTGTAGACACACCCAGCCTTACTCTTTCTCTGGCCTTGTGAAAATGTAAATACTCTGTCCAGGCTGGAATGCAAGAAGTTGGAAGAGGCCCACCCCAGAATATCCAACCGCTTTGTATTTGCAACATTCGGCTGGTTCAGCTCCCTGCTCCAAATCAGTCATGGGAGGAGTTTTAACCTGCCCCCACTGCATCCTCTATGAGTTAGCTAACTGCAAAGCAGTGAGGTGGAAGGAGGACACAACCGCTACCTCAATTTTCAACCAGACAATTCCCAACCTGGCTTATTTGCTGAACTACAGGAGAGGGTTCACATCTTCCGGGTGGAGAGAGATGTCTTCCTCCCCCTGGAGTTAGGCAACACTCTCTGACAGGGTTGGCACTTAAGCCCAAACCTATCTCTGCCCTTTCCAATGGTTTAGATGGATTCCCACTCCTTGTGGATCCTATTCCCAAATGCATAACTTGCCTCGTGCATTTTATAACAATCCTATAAAAATCCTAGGTGCCTCCCTCTGGGGGCAGAGCATGTAAACTGAGCATCATACTACAACCCTCAAGTCCATTAATAGACTGAGCCCTCAGACTTGTATTTGGATTTTCCCATCATCCATGGGCCTCTGGCATTCTAGGCTGAGGTAGAGAATGAGACCCCACGTGGGGTTGATTCAGTTTGTTAGGTTTATTCCTTCCCAGGGAAGAGCACGAAAGGATAAACCAAAATATAAAAAACAGCAACCAAATATTGGAGGTTAGAGAACCAGGCTGTATTCATTATCTTTGGTTCATGCTATAGCAATCTTTGGCCAGATCCTCAGTTGAAGTAAATCAATGGACCTCATGGATCGCTGGCAAGCCCAGTTTATACTGGCTACAAATATCTTAGACACAGCTGAAGCTCTGGCCCATTACCCCTGCTTCTGTTGCTGACTCTTCACTGAAAACAGGCCCAGGATCTCCACTGATAACACTTCCGTGCAGAAAAAGCAATAAAGCTTAGAGAGATGCAATGCAGGTCCCATCTTGGGTGGGGGAGAAGAAGATTGGCCTCCTTCCCCACCCCCGTGTTTGAGTCCTTTCCTGATGGTTCCCCTCATTGCAACCTTAGGACTTGTGCATTTTCATTTCTGGGCCTTCTGACTCCTTTGTTATTGGTGTGTACCTCTGCTTTGAAAGGCAAATCAACGTTTGCCTCTGCACGTGCAGTAACTCTTTAAGCAGCAGTTCAGCGATCTTCAGTGGAACTAGAGAGGCCACTTAGCATAAATGAGCTTGCATTTAGGAAATGCATTGAACAAGGATGATTAGTGATGTACCTAGCCAAAGGACCACATCCATCCCCTGATCCAAGCCTGCTATTCCCTATGTTAATCACTAAGGAGTTCCATAGGAAAACCCGAAGTCAGGAAGCGCCCTAAACTCAACTCCTCACATCTGAGCAGTTCAAGAAGCATTACCAGATTTTGATACTGAGGCTATGAGGCCTCCGAATGCCATATTCACAATTACTTTCTTGTGCAGCATCCAACTGGATGCCTATTATATTGTCAACCTAATGTTCTGAGAAGAGAGCGTTAAGTTCATATCTGCTCAGATGGACACAGCAATACTTGTGATGCAGACAATGTAAAGCTGGCAGGTCAGCAGTGTTTGCCTCGTATTAAGATAAGATACAGCAGTTGAGTCTATATAGTTGGGCATGATATGACAGACATTACAGTGAATGGAATGACATGCCAGCTGCATTTGACTGGATCTGGCCATGATTTAGCTCTCTTATGTTGGGAATTGAACCATACAACTTTGCCTTCTTTGGCCACAGCCTGTGAAAAAGTCAGGAACCTTGTGCAATTCAGATAAACCATATGAATGATATTGTCCTGGGCAATTGCGGAAGATAACTGTAATCCAGTATTCTTAAGTTGAATGACCCTTTATACATCATAATCCTGATTGCAGTTACTCTGGTATAAGATGGGAATAACCACCACCACCACTGAGTTACAATGGTGCCCGTAAGAAAAGAATCAAGAAAAAAGCAACTAAATCCTTTGAGGGTCTGAGCCTGTCTTTGGGACTCTTGAAATTCAAAAACAAAGCCTGATCTCAGTTATATTAAGGATATTTTGGTGGAATAACTCCTGATTTACACTGAAGTAACAGATTTAAGAAACTAACCCAATTATAATGGCAGCCGGCTTCCTGCTTATACCACCATGAGATCAGAATCTCTCTCGTGAATTAATTCTCCAAACACCTCAGTGATTAAATAGAGCTTAGCATCCCAATTTGGGATATGGAGAGGCTGAGGACCAACAGGTCAGCTGTTTGCCAAAGGCCAGAGAGGTCATCAGTAGCGATGTTGTAATCTAGGCATTGCTAGCTCGCAGTCCTGAGTTCTAACCATTAGGCTCTTTTCTCCTCTAGAGCAATAAGAAATGAGCTGGCTGTATGCTGGGATTAACAATAGTGTTGTGAAGAAATGACAGGCTCTGGGTAAACTTCAGGTCATGAAGCCTTGATCCTTGCCACAGAAGTACTCCATAGGGTTTGTTATCAGTGTGCTATCAGGAAAATGGCAGCAAAATCCAAACACGTATAAACACATGTTATTCTGGGAGTGGTGCAGCTGCAGTTGGTACCTGTAAGGCATCACCAGAGAAGTGACACAATGAATTGGCTTGAGAGGTAACTGAACATTACATTTCATTCACAGTTCAGCTCGGTGGCCAAGATAGCACTGACCTGTGTGCACATCAAAGAACAAGAAGAAAAAAAAAAAAAATGAGCCAGGCCAATACTTAAAACCCTATGGTGACAAGTGGTTTACAAACCCTACGACAGGTACATGCATGTCAACTGATGAAAGATGGTCTGTTATTGTATAAAGTTACCTCTTTATAAGGTAAGGGAAAGAACAGCTATGGACAGATTTGACGTTCCTTGATTCAACAACCTGAAGTTGTAAATGACTTTATATGGTCCTTAGGGAGAAGGCGCCTTGTCCCCCTCAACCATCATCTCTTCCACTACCTGGTTCTTCACCCTCCCACTGACTTCAGTGGTCAACCTTGAAAACTTGCCAGGTCCCTTACATCATGTTCACAGTTTTTTAACGTGAAGCTTTAATGCACAGTGAAATAGTCTACTGTGCATTAAAGTGCATATGCAGCTGGGCATTTGTACCATTTCACATTGCATATAGGTACAGAGAGGGAGATAGTGTAGGGAGGAATACCAAAGGACAAGTATAATGGGGAGAATGTATTTATCTCCTGGAAAAAGTGGCAAATTTTGGAGGTGCATAAAATCCGAGGGTCATAGGGTTGGAAGGGACCTCGAGGGTCATCTGCATGAATCCCCAAAGGAAAAGTATATGGAAGTTAACTCAATGATCAGATCTGAATGAAGCTCTGCTAACCTGGAAACATTTTGAGGACTTGCACACATCTGCACCAGAGTAATGTGCATCCATTTTTGAATATCGAATATAAATTATACCAAGATCCGGAGTGGACAGAGAGCAGGTTATCCTCTTAAAGTGCCTCACTGCAAGGTACTGGAGCAGCCAGTAGCAAACCTGTTTACATTGGGCAAAACAGCTACCTTGCATTGGGCAAAACAGCTATCTCAACTTATGTTAAGACCTATTGTGCCTTCACATAAGTTGTAGACACAATAGCTACACTGATGTAACTTATGCTAGCTTAGGTTTATCCCTAATTCTTGTAGGGGTACGTCTAGACCAGAAGAGGGAAGGGTACCGTGGTACAAGGGTTTACATTATCTACTCATTGTTTACAGTGGTATACAGGTCAGTTAACACCATCATAAATGTGTTGTGTCCAAACCCTCCGTTTTCACTGGACCTACTTTGCTGCATAAGCCCAGTCAGAGTAGCCCGTCCTTTGGTTAATTTAATGCTGACTTTCTCACCTCTGTGCCTCTTGTATCCAGTGCCACTGTGATGTGATTTGTCTTCTCTCTAGTGCCAGTGGAATGTATTCATGTTTAAAACCAGGGTGGGTACAACACTATATATGTCTGACAGCCAGGACTCCCATTAACAAACTGTCTTGGACTGGAACAGAGTGCTTCCAAGTAGGAGCGTAGGTTTATCTATGATCCTCTCTCAGTCTGTAAGAGAATGTTTCTGAGTAGGATCATAGGTTTGTAGGAAAGTAGGGCTGAAAGGGACCTCCGAGGGTCATCTAGTCCAGGCCCCCGCTCAAGGCAGACTCATCCCTAACTAAACCACTTCAACCAAGTGTCTGTCCAACCTGCTCTTGATAAAACTTCCAAAGATGGAGATTCCCCAACTTCTCTAGGTAGCCTCTTCCAATGCTTGACCACCCTCAGAGTCAGAAAGTTCCTCCTAATCTCCACCTTACATTTCGCCTGGTGCACCTCCTAGTACTCCTTATGCTTCCCCTCCCTTGCACCTAGTCCTAGGTTTGTTCACCCTACCAAATCTACCTGTGTAAATGAAGCACTTGGTTCTGCCCTCCCCCGAGCGTCTCTTCTCTGATTGTGAATGTGCCAAAATTTGCAGAGATGGGAGAGTAAAATCCAGTGCTCCCTTCCTTCCAGTATAACCTTGCACTTTTCATATATGCAAGCCTATCTGCAGCAGTCTATGGGCATGTACACAGGTCTCCATGCCACACTCAAGGCTGCTAATAAAGTCCTGCCCATTCCCTCCCACTGCACACTCCAGCACAATAATACACCCCCCTAGGAGCAGTCAGCGATCTTGAGATTGGCAATGGAAGGACATCCTGAGAGCAGCCTCATACCCTCTGTTCCAGGTTGTGGCATCCAAAGCAGAAGTCATTAAAAAAACAGGGCTTTTTATGGCAGCCTTGAAAGAGCAGCATGGAGTTAATATCAATAAACCCCATATCTCCTTACCATTGTAGAAAAACTTAGGGGGTCCTTTTTCCCATTTATACTGGTATAAAGCTAGAGTGACGCCATACCATCATTCTAGGGCAGTTGAGAGAAAACCCAAGGCCCAGACTCAAACTGCTCAAACTCTGAAGGGTCTCCAATGTGGGAGGGGTAGGGAGTTGATTTGCAGCCTCACCTTTTCTCCTTATGTCTCCAAACCCAGGATTTAAATAACAGCCTTGTGGCAACTTGAAGTTACTTAGTCATGACCTGTTGTCCTTTCCCTTTAAGTTCTATGGAGATGTAGGGGATGGTCAGGGAGGAAGAGAGTATCAAGCACCAATGGTTTGTCTGAATAGCTAAGTCATCACTTGCATGCAGTAACTGTGGGAAATACCTCCCGATGGAGAGAAGACCCCAGTTTTTTACCCGTCTTATCTGTAGTCCCATACTTATCACAGGAGTCTAAAGGGCAAGATTATCGAAGACTAAAGGTAGGGACCAGCAGCCCCTTCAGTTCATCCTAAGGGGGAAATCTAAGGGCTACACCTCTGCTGGTGTGAGCGGACTTTGATTTATACCAGCTGAGACTTGGGCCCAGTTTCTTGATACTGTAAACTTGTATATAAAAGGTAACAAGACCAGCACATTAAAATACATCAACTTCTGATACCATGTGGACTGTAAAGAGACATTCAAAAGATGTGATTGAAATGCCAGAACCCTCCCAACCATGTTTTCCAAACAAAAAGGGTTTCAAATGAAACTCAACTTGGTCTTGTTGTTCAGGAGCTGGCATTGTGTGCCTCCCCCCTCCTCCTCACTCAAGGCGCAGGCATCTCTTCTTCTGTAAATAGGCTTTCAATATAATGACTTCTGCTTGAATGCGATGCGGATAGTCAATTCAATCTCCTCCCTAAGAACTTTTATTTATCTACACACTCATTACATATTCTTCATGACCATGAGAATTGGCTGCCACTCCTGGGGCAGATGTAAATGCCACCATGTTTTCATGACTTTTTACCTTGTGTTATTTATTTAGTCCCAGCTCTGTACTGTAAATATGCAATGGATTTCTCCCCTGTTTCCTTTCCCATGTATTCGGTTCATCTCAGAAGCATCTCCTTGGTTTCCAAGGGAATACTTTTCTGTGGTTGTCACTGCTGAAAGCAAGCAATAAACCAACATAAAGGCATTTTGTGCACACTTCTAAACTGCAAGTTGATTTTTTTCTTTCAGTTTTTTGGGGGGGCACAGAGAGCCAGGGCAAATTCCCCAAGAAGAACTGATCTGGCAGTACACTGATGAAGAAGATGCTCCTTCATCCCATAGATGATAACAATTTCCCATCTTACACACTAAGCAGGATGGGCCATGTCTCTATATCATGGGAGATTTTCCACAAGACGCGCTAGGGCATTAAAAGAAGCCACAGCAATTTCAGCACAAGTGACACTCCATGCAAGACACAATGTCACGCTGTGTGATTTGGTGGCTGGAGGGGAAAGGCAAGGAGATGAGGTGGCCTTATGGATGAAATGAAAGACCACTGCCCTGACTCCTTGTAATTCTTAAGGAATCCCAAACTTTTCCTGATCACTAGAGTTGTGAAAGCCAGGTGTCCTGGACAAATTCCAGGCGGCTACCTCAAGCGCCAACCATCTGTTCTAAAAAAGTAAAGGTTTCCTTTCTTCATTTTCTATGTGGGAGTGATGTTTAATGTAAGTGGGTTATATTCTCCCAAAGCTGTGCTCCATCCCAGGTGTATCATTAAAGGACAAGGTGATTTGTGCATGCACATGTGTGTGCATACACAGTTACATATACTTTTACTGTTACACGCTTAGCAGATGCTGGCCAAACTCCAGTCACTTTGCGCAGAAAGCTGGTAGATCTTCCCATGGGGCACTGGCCAGAGGAGTCTAGTCCTAAAGCTACTCTAAGTTATGCCACAGACTGGTCTGGTTCCTGGCCAGGCCTTAAGACTGGATGATTGTAAAGATGGCTTCAAGACACCTTTACCTCTATTCCTCTGCCCCATAATTCCACACTAAGCGCCGCTCAAATAGACTGGAGAACCAAAGCTGTATTGAGTAAATAAAAGCAAATTGTCCAAAGGTGGTATGATTGGTATGTTTAACCTGCAACACCCACATTCAAGCATGCAACTGTAGCATCTGTTGTTTTGGGGGGTTTTTTTAAAGCAATACCCAAACCTAGTGTAATTTCATGTTCTTCATCACACTTAGCACTTACAATGACAGCAGATATGACCACCACAGTCACAGAAGCAGCTTTTCAGCAGCAGAGTGCAAATCTGCCTGGATTGCTTCCAGTCTGAACTAATTGAAAGCTAGTTCAGAGATTGTTGCACTCCTGTCACCACAGAGTAGGCAGCATTACAGACCCAACGTTCCCAGTTGCACACAACAGTAGTATCTATGCTGATGCTCAGTCTAATTATCACAGCTGACCGTGTTTGCACACAGCATTACACGGAGTATCTACGTGGGGTGCTTGGCTGTGCATTAACATAGTTTACTGTGAAGTAAACGTGCACCTAC